>NC_091621.1:60883278-61186309 GCF_027580195.1 Bos mutus | reverse complement strand
TGGACTGTAGCCCACCAGACTTCTCCATCCATGGTATTTTCCAGGCAAGAGTACTGGAGTGGGGTGCCATTGCCTTCTCCGAAAATATGGCTGCTGCTGCTGCTAAATGGCTTCAGTCGTATCCGACTCTGTGCGACCCCAGAGACAGCGCCCCACCAGGCTCCCCCGTCCCTGGGATTCTCCAGGCAAGAACACTGGAGTGGGTTGCCATTTCCTTCTCCAATGCATGAAAGTGAAAAGAGAAAGTGAAGTCGTTCAGTCGTGTCTGACTCTTCTCGACCCCATGGACTGCAGCCAACCAGGCTCCTCCGTCCATGGGATTTTCCAGGCAAGAGTACTGGAGTGGGGTGCCTAGGAGTAGACTATTTCTTATTACCTCCATTGCTGTTGTTGTTAAATCTCTAAGTCGTGTCTGACTCTTTGCAACCCCATGGACTGTAGCCTGCCAGGCTCCTCTCTCCATGGAATTCTCCAGGCAAGAATACTGGAGTGAGTTACTATTTCCTTCTCCGGGGGATCTCTCCGAACAAGGTATTGAGCCCACATCTTCTGCATTGCAGGCAGATTCTAAAGAATCACTGAGCCACCGAGGAAGCCCCGCCATCCATGTTGCTACCATCCTAACCCCTTGGACCGTATCAACAATATCCTCCCTTGGGCTAAAGAATTATTTTCCTAACTGTTGTCCATTCATGGGTCCTTCTTTCTGCATATATTCTCCACACACAGTCAGAACTATCCATTTAAAATGAAGGTTAGGTCAGATTACTCCCATGATCCAAACCCCTCCATGGTTTCCCATTAATCTTAGAATAAAATTCAAACTTAGTACTATGGCATGCAAGCCCCTGATGATCTGGTTTTGGCTGTCCCACTGATCTTGTCTTTTGCCATCATCCCTCTCTCTCATGCCACCCAGCCACACTGGCTTCACTGCTGCTTGAAAAACTACCCAAATACAATTGACTGTCTGAATCAGTGAAGGTGCCACCCAAAAGCAACAGGCAAACTCAAAAGCAAGATGCTTAATCCGAGGGTATTTTACAGAGATATGGATGGTTTAATGGATCCAGTGCGATGGTGAAGCATGGAGACTGGCAGGAAGCCGTAACCAGTCTAAGCCCAAAGGAGTTTGGTGACAGAACAGAGTTGTCTGGAGTTCAGCAAGGGAGGATCACCACTCACCAGCCTCTAGAGCAGTTTGCCATACAGTGGGATCTCAAGAAGTACTTTGTAGATGAATGACTGAACAGATAAATCAGGTAATACAATTTATACTTAAAAAAGGCAAGTCTCAGAGGATGTAATTGAAGTATTTCTCATTGTTGTATAAATGTATCATTTTGAAAGTATGGCTCAAGGCGATAGTGTCTGCATACCAAGTATTTTTAGTATGCCTGAATGAACAAATTAATGAATGACTTGTGCAAGAGCACACATCTGGTAAATGCTCCAAAGAACCTTTGAAATCCTGGGTGTTATAACTTCAAGCACAGTATACATTTTTTTTTCCATTATACATCACTAAAGAGATATCCTCCTTCAAAAAAGACACTCAACTCTATATTATCTTATCTTGAGGCAATACATTTCTCTATACCCATGGTTTCTAGTTCAAAGAAGGAAAATATACAAAATGATTTAATAGAAAATAAGAGTCGGACACACTAAGCAACTCAACTGAACTGAAACATTAAATTCATCTTCTGATGAAATACTGCCAATACTTCAAATTAAAGACCTGATACCCTAATTATTGTACAATAAATAAATCAATGGTTGAAAACTTTATATAACATATGCACTGAACATTAATAAACAGTTTGAATACATTAAAGTAAAAATCAAAAATGCTCATTTTTATGTAACATTTCAGAGTGTAGGTACATAGTACTGGATATGAGTAAAAGTCAGAAAACAAAATTTCCTTAAAAAAATCATTCATTTTTTTACATAAGACTTAATGGAAACAATCTTTCATCACAGAACACCAGCTCCTTGAGGCAAGCATCCAAATAATGAATCTGAGTTTATTAATGAGGCATCTTTCCTCTTTTACCAGACTTAAGCTGTTAGTCTTCCCTTGGCAACTTTACAGGGTAAATTTCCTGGGAGGCAGAGAAGCAACAAACACACAACCAATTTCATAAATCGTCTTCCTTAAGAAGGTCAGAGAGAGTTCTATTTAGTACTTCTTTAAAATTTTTAATAGAGGAAAATAGCTACAGTTTTACTTTGAACATAGTCTGGCCCAAATATGAATTTTCTCTGAGCCACAGAATTAATTCCTTAAAATGAGAATGACTGAACACCTGTTATGACTGAGGCACTGGGCTGGATACAGAGAGCATGATGTTGAATAAGTCAAAGTCACAGCTCTCAAAGCGTCCAGAGTCTAGCTGGCCATCAGAAGGACAATGACAACTTAGTCAAAAACATATCACACACAAAATAAGCATAAGGTACCACACTGAATCTGATGGATGGAATCCAGAGGCTATGGCATCCTCTCTGACTTCAAGGATCTTTCAGTATATCGATCTGAAGAACAACATGAGGAAGAATTCAGAGAAATCAGGTGCTAAACTCACAACACATCGGGGTTATGGGGTAAATTTCACAGAGAGACAGTAAGTCTGAGTATTTCATGTTGCTGGAATTGTATTTATTTTTGAATGCATACCAGGTAAGTCTGCCCTAAGATCTTGGTTGGGTGACACAATAATTAACATTTATTAAGCACCTATTGTACCAGATGCCATGCTGAGAGCTCTACTGTCTCATTTAACATCCCAGTTCATTTAGCTGTTAATATTTTCATCATTTTTCAGATGATGAAACAATCTTCAAGACTTTAAACGATTTGACAATGGTTACATAACTAATAAGTGTTCAAATCTAGACAGGCTAACTTCAGAGGCAATGATTTTTAACAACAAGGCTCTCTTGACTAACTGGAGGTATGGAAAAACTATGGAGGACATCTTGGCACACCACACAGAGACTTAGGATAAAACATATTTGTTTAATATTTGTATAAGGAATGAATAAAATTTCAAGCAGAATTCTGCTGAAGTGAGGTGGATATTTTCTGATGGGACAAAAAACACCCTTGTTTGATCTACAGATAGGAGCGTTGACACCACTGGATTTAGCAAAAAAGTAAAATTCCAAAGATTTTTGCTCTATATTTCTAAATTCAAAGTATCCTCCTCAAATAATTTAAACCAGGACAGGAACTCTACATAATTTAAAAACCTAATTGTGTCAGCGTTGCATGGAATAGGGTTTTCTGAAGAAAGCACTGAAGAGATTTAAGGTTCTGCCTTTTCTACGGAGGGCCCTCTTGGAAGCACTTTCCACTATCGTGTGTGTGTGTGTATGTGTGTGTGTGTGTGTGTGTTACTTTTTTCCCTGTCTGCTCCCTTGCATATGGCTGAGGTGATAAAGGGAAACTTGTGCTAAATCTTGACTCAGACTCAGCTCTGGTTTTGCCAACATTTGTTTACACACTGATGGGTCCTTGTTGTCTCACATTCAGTATAGCCAAATCAGACCTCCTCTCCTCTCCTCCTCTGTCATTACTCCGGCCAACTGCTTCCACCCAGTCTCTTCCCTCAGCATTTATCTCTGTTGGCATTTCCCAAAAAACAGTCTATCAAGATTTCTGGAGGTCAGTAGAGTATTCCCTCACTCTGGTATTCAAATAACAATGTCAGTCAATTTTTTCCTTCTGGGTTTCCGCTTAGTTCATTCTACTACCTCCTTTCATTATCCACTCCAGTCATTACCTTAGTTCAAAGCCTCAACTAATTTTCCCCATACTCCTAGCTTTCTCCAAAATAGTGTCTTTCTTGAGTTCTTTTTTATCTACTCTAATCCTTATATCAATATGGTCTTTTCTCCAGAGAAGTGCTTCTTGCAATGTGACCTGGAAACTAGGAGCATCAGTATCACCTGGAAACTTTAGAAATGCATTTTCTTGAGCTTTACTCTAGTCCGGCTGAATCAGAAACTCTGT
This sequence comes from Bos mutus, assembly GCF_027580195.1. NCBI lineage: Eukaryota > Metazoa > Chordata > Mammalia > Artiodactyla > Bovidae > Bos > Bos mutus. The sequence continues at coordinate 61,182,288 of NC_091621.1, read as the reverse complement.
GTTTAATGCTTGTTGAGCCCTCCGCTGAGTTTTGATGCAGGGTAAAGTTTAAGAATCTCTACTTCAGAATGATGTGTTTCAAATGCAAACATGTATATGTTAACTCCTATACTCTATCCTCGGAGCAGGCAATGGCAACTCACTCCAGTACGCTTGCCTGTTAAATCCCATGGATGGAGGAGCCTGGTAGGCTACAGTCCATGGGGTCACGAAGAGTTGGACACAACTGAATGACTTCACTTTCACTTTTCAATCTCAGGCATTGGAGAAGGAAATGGCAACCCACTCCAGTGTTCTTGCCTGGAGAATCCCAGGGATGGGGGAGCCTGGTGGGCTGCCGTCTATGGGGTCGCACAGAGTCAGACACGACTGAAGCGACTTAGCAGCAGCAGCAGCAGCAGCATGCTCTATCCTTAATAATAAGATCTTATTCTTCTTAGAAACATATCAAGTATCTTTATGCATGGTTTTTCATTATATGGTTCTAGACTTCTTTTCCTATTTCACTTTTTACCGCCTCCTCAAAAGAAACCATATACTCCCTTCATAATGAATCCTGTACTTCCTTTTGTGACAAGTGTTTCTTACTTCTGTGCTTCTGTACCACAGATCCTTCTGCCTAGAAAGCCATCCTTCCCTCCTCTGGATAAATCTTACCCTTTGAAACTCCACCCAGGCACAATCTTTTCTCAGGAGACTTTCCTGAGTCCCAAGAGCTGGGGTAATGGTTCTGCTGCTACTTCCACAGCATCTTCCACTTAACTCATTCACAACTCTACCAAATCATTTTATAATTGTCATTCTCCTCATCTGTCTTTGCCATTCGAGGGATAAATTAGCTCAGTGAGGGACTTGCCTTCTGTGTATCTTCAATAGTTATTATGAAGCATGACCAATAAATGTTAAAGGAATAAATCTATGTTGAATTTAGCCTCCCGTGAAGTCCTATAAGGAGAGGGAGAGCTAAATGGCTGACAGTAGTATTTGGGACCACTCTGAAATGTGCATTATCCTATATTAGAACGTTTTCATTATGGATATATATCTACCGGTTTCGTTAGTGTATACCAGCCATTGAGAAGCTGGTTATCTTTGAGTTTACTGCAAAATTTAAACTTCTAGATGACAAAACTGATGATTAGATATCTTTGTTAACACAACAGAGGACCATCCCAAGAGAATCTGGCTGAGTAGCCAGCAGCCCTTTATTTCTACCTCACGCCTACAAAATGCAATAGACATGCAAGTAGAAATATCTTAGTGATCAAGAGAACAGGTTCAAGCCTAGTTTTACTACTTACTAGCTATGTTACCGTGGCCAAATTGCTTTATATGTCTCATATAAGTCAACTTATGTCTTACTACTTTATCCTAGAAGGACCTTGGGTTATTAATTATAATAGTTCATAGAAAGTTATATTGATAAACTATATAGTAAATTATCAATTAAAAGTAGCTTTATTATGCATGCACAGGTATAGATTAGATTACACATGCATAAAATAAAGATGGGCTACGGGTACATTACATATTGATATACATTGAAACATAAGCATTAGCAGGCATGTAGATGAGATCCAGATCCAGATTAATTCTAGGTATGAATCCCCATTAAATTTATAGAATGTATTTTCCCTGAAAGGCAAGAGATGCTAAGTGTCATATTCTACCTCCTCACCTATCCCTATAATTTTACACATTTCTACGGCTTCAGTTCTTACACATTTTTCACCAGTATCTTTTTTTAAAGGCATATTTTTATTCTAAGTGAGCAATCTTTTTGCAGCAGAGTAACAATGATTTTTTTTTTTTAATTCATGAATGTATACACAATTTATTCCTCTTTCAGTGTTGAGTCATATGACATTATCACATATTTATATACCATAGTAAACAGCTTTAAGTCTGTTTGAAATGCACTATAGCAAGTGAGAGGAAGAATACAACATTAAAAAGAGGGCATCAATGTTATGATCCTAGGTACACAAAATTCATGAAAATGTATCTTATTATCCTTCATTGGTTGAGACTCAATTTCTATGATCTTAATTTACAATTAAACCTCCAATTATATGATGCATCAGCTTTTCCTATCTGATACAAACACAAGTAAATAACTAGAAAAAAATACAATACCCTACCTATCCTTTTTTAGATCAGGTTTTATTTTTAACTCAGTAAATAACTGCTTAAAACTTTTACTGGGTTAAAAAAAATCTGAATATTATCCTGAGGTGACTTTTTTAGAGAAAAGAGTAAAATATAACTCTTATCCAACTATTATCTGACTTAGTATCTCAAAGACATGTATCCTTTTGATTTACATCAGATATTTCTAACAAATATCTAACAATATCTCTCTGAATTTTATGTATTAGGCCAACTAACACATAGAATTTTTAAGCTAATCTTGAGAAACTGGTGAGAATGCAGATAAAACATTTTAAATTCATTAAGTTCATGCTTCCAGAAAAGTCTGACACAGGATTTTCAGCTAACTATTAAGTATGTATAGATAATACCTTAATTTTGGAAATAATAATCATGAAAGAATCAGAGAGATGAAAAATAGATAAAATAGTAATAAGTAGCATTCAGTCAGTTCAGTTACTCAGTCGTGTCTGACTCTTTGCGACCCCATGAATCGCAGCACACCAGGCCTCCCTGTCTATCACCAACTTCCGGAGTTCACTGAGACTCAGGTCCATCGAGTCAGTGATGCCATCCAGCCATCTCATCCTCTGTCGTCCCCTTCTCCTCTTGCCCCCAACCCCTCCCAGCATCAGAGTCTTTTCCAATGAGTCAACTCTTCGCATGAGGTGGCCAAAGTACTGGTGTTTCAGCTTTAGCATCATTCCTTCCAAAAAAATCCCAGGGCTGATCTCCTTCAGAATGGACTGGTTGGATCTCCTTGCAGTCCAAGGGACTGTCAAGAGTCTTCTCCAACACCACAGTTCAAAAGCATCAATTCTTCAGCGCTCAGCTTTCTTCACAGTCCAACTCTCACATCCATAGATGACCACTGGAAAAACCATAGCCTTGACTAGACAGACCTTTGTTGGCAAAGTAATGTCTCTGCTTTTTTTTTTTTAAACTTTACAATATTGTATTGGTTCTGCCATATATTGAAATGAATCCACCACAGGCATACATGTGTTTTTGAATATGCTATCTAGGTTGGTCATAACTTTCCTTCCAAGGAGTAAGCGTCTTTTAATTTCATGGCTGAAGTCACCATTTGCAGTGATTTTGGAGCCCAAAAAAGTAAAGTCTGACACTGTTTCCACTGTTTCCCCATCTATTTCCCATGAAGTGATGGGACCAGATGCCATGATCTTCGTTTTCTGAATGTTGAGCTTTAAGCCAACTTTTTCACTCTCCTCTTTCACCTTCATCAAGAGGCTTTTCAGTTCCTCTTCACTTTGTGCCATAAGGGTGGTGTCATCTGCATATCTGAGGTTATTGATATTTCTCCCGGCAATCTTGATTCCAGCTGGTGCTTCTTCCAGTCCAGCATTTCTCATGATGTACTCTGCATATAAGTTAAATAAGCAGGGTGACAATGTACATCCTTGACGTACTCCTTTTCCTATTTGGAACCAGTCTGTTGTTCCATGTCCAGTTCTAACTGTTGCTTCCTGATCTGTATATAGGTTTCTCAAGAGGCAGGTCAGGTGGTAAGTAGCATTACGGAAAATAATACATGCAAAATTTTCAGAAAGAAGTCTAATTTGAATCTAATGGGTATGCAGACGAGTTCTCTTCATAATGCTATTTTTAAGAGAAAAACTTAAGTTCTAGATCACAAGAGGTAAATTTTACATTCATTTCCTGTTTCTTCTCCTTTTGAAATAAAGAATGATGACTATAATGGTAATCAGAAATAGCAAGAGGATATATCATTTTTCTACTTTTCTTATGGGCAGCTATATTTCAATTGATGCTAACAAGATTCTGATACTAATCCATGTTCACAAGATCAATATCACATTTAAAAAATACAATTAAATAAAAGGGAATAAAGGAATAAAACTGACTGAAATCAGATCATGATTGCACTGATATTATGCTACTAAATGAATTGACATTATAGCATAGTATAAGAGTCTTCCAACCTGGAGATTCAGAGGCAATTACAAAATGTTCTATAGTCAGTATATGTTCTATAGATAGTCTTCTTTTATTCTATTCAACCGAACAAGTTGCAAAAAAAAAAAATCAAAACCAAGTTTCAAAGTTTATAATAAATATGCTTTGATTTGTAAGACATGATAAATCACATAAAACTGGAATCTTTATCTCCCCTTTCTGTAATATTTCTGGAACTTACTTTTCCTTATTTATCATTCCTTCTAGATGTAAATGAGAGCAATTCAACTGAGCTATACAGCCAGAAACTCCAAAGTGAAAGTCTCTTTAGGTTAGCTCAGTGGCAAAGAAATTTGACTATTTCTGTTAAATAAAGCCACCCAGGCAGAAAATGCAGACAGCCAACACTTTGCTTGATACAGTGTTAATCAAACCTGGTGAATATAAGAACCACATCCTGTTTTCAATGGCTTGGTCTGTGGCAATTCAGCTGCTGTGTAAAGCAGGAGTACAGCTCTTGAGTTTTCAACATGGACTGGTTTCAGTTAACGTGGCGGCATGCAACGTAAGAACTGCCTGCAGTTACTTTTAAAAGGTAGATTAGTCTTTATTCCTTTGCCTCCAGCATCCCCAAAACTGGAATGTGAATCCTGAACACATAGTGCAATAGCTATATATAACCAATAGTAGAACTGGAATTGTTCTCAATTTTCAGATCAGTTCAGTTCAGTTGCTCAGTCGTGTCCGACTCTTTGCGACCCCATGAATCACAGCACGCCAGGCCTCCCTGTCCATCACCAACTCCTGGAGTTCACCCAACTCATGTCCATCGAGTCAGTGATGCCATCCAGCCATCTCATCCTCTGTTGTCCCTTTCTCCTCCTGCCCCCAATCCCTCCCAGCATCAGGGTCATTTCCAATGAGTCAACTCTTCGCATGAGGTGGACCAAGTATTGGAGTTTCAGCCTCAGCATTAGTCCTTCCAATGAACACCCAAGACTGGTCTCCTTTAGGATGGACTGGTTGGACCTCCTTGTAGTCGAAGGGACTCACAAGAGTCTTCTCCAGCAGCACAGTTCAAAAGCATCAATTCTTTGGCACTCAGCTTTCTTTGCAGTCCAACTCTCACATCCATACATGACCACAGGAAAAACCATAGACTTGACTAGATGGACCTTTGTTGGCAAAATAATATCTCTGCTTTTTAATATGTTATCTAGGTTGGTCATAACTACCTTCCAAGGAGTAAGCGTCTTCTAATTTCATGGCTGCAATCACCATCTGCAGTGATTTTGGAGCCTCCAAAAATAAAGTCTGACACTGTTTCCACTGTTTCCCCATCTATTTTCCATGAAGTGATGGGACCAGATGCCATGATCTTCGTTTTCTGAATGTTGAGCTTTAAGCCAACTTTTTCACTCTCCTCTTTCACTTTCATCAAGAGGCTTTTTAGTTCCTCTTCACTTTCTGCCATAAGGGTGGTGTCATCTGCATATCTGAGGTTATTGATATTTCTCCCAGCAATCTTGATTCCAGCTTGTGCTTCTTCCAGCCCAATGTTTCTCATGATGTACTCTGCATATAAGTTAAATAAGCAAGGTGACAATATACAGCCTTGACATACTCCTTTTCCTATTTGGAACCACTGTTGTTCCATGTCCAGTTCTAACTGTTGCTTCCTGATCTGCATATAGGTTTCTCAAGAGGCAGGTCAGGTGGTCTGGTATTCCATCTCTTTCAGAATTTTCCACAGTTTATTGTGATCCACACAGTTAAAGACTTTGGCATAGTCAATAAAGCAGAAACAGATGTTTTTCTGGAACTCTCTTGCTTTTTTAATGATCCAACAGATGTTGCAATTTGATCTCGGGTTCCTCTGCCTTTTCTAAAACCAGCTTTAACATCTGGAGGTTCACAGTTCACATATTACTGAAGCCTGGCTTGGAGAATTTTGAGCATTACTTTACTAGTGTGTGAGATGAGTGCAATTGTGCCGTAGTTTGAGCATTCTTTGGCATTGCCTTTCCTTGGGATTGGAATGAAAACTGACCTTTTCCAGTCCTGTGGCCACTGCTGAGTTTTCCAAATTTGCTGGCATATTGAGTGCAGCACTTTCACAGCATCATCTTTCAGGATTTGAAAGAGCTCAACTGGAATTCCATCACCTCCACTAGCTTTGTTTGTAGGGATACTTCCTAAGGCCCACTTGACTTCACATTCCAGGATGTCTGGCTCTAGGTTAGTGATCACACCATCGTGATTATCTGCTTTGTGAAGATCTTTTTTGTACAGTTCTTCTGAGTATTCTTGCTACCTCTTCTTAATACCTTCTGCTTCTGTTAGGTCCATACCATTTCTGTCCTTTATTGAGCCCATCTTTGCATGAAATGTTCCCTTGGTATCTCTAATTTCCTTGAAGAGATCTCTAATCATTGCCATTCTGTTGTTTTCCTCTATTTCTTTTCATTAATCACTGAGGAAGGCTTTCTTATCTCTCCTTGCTATTCTTTGGAATTCTGCATTCAAATGGGAATATCTTTCCTTTTCTCCTTTGCTTTTCGCTTCTCTTCTTTTCACAGCTATTTTTAAGGCCTCCTCAGACAGCCATTTTGCTTTTTTGCATTTCTTTTCCATGGGGATGGTCTTGATCCCTGTCTCCTGTACAATGTCACGAACCTCCATCCATTTTAGGTTGGCCCACAGGCCAAGAACAGTGCTAAGGTAACAGGCATCCCCACATCCTCAAGCAAGTAGCTGCACCAGGTCTTGATAAACTACTGTAATGAAAAGTTCTGCCAGAATAAAAAAGCTTCTTCTCTTAATGGGGGCATTATTCGCATTATTGAAAGGAAAAAAATAAATATATATATATATATATTTTACATACCTTAAGCACATTTAAAATGGGTTCTATCCTCTTAACACAATTTCAAGTGCACAGTGCGGCACTAGTAACTGTGGGCACGATGTTGCACAGATCTCTAGAACTTACTCATTTTGTATAATGGACATTTTATACTTGTTGGTTGGCAACTCCTCATTTCCTCATCTCCATAGCCCCTGGAAACCACTAATCTCTCCTTCTATGACTTGAACTATTTTAGGTATTTCGTATACATGGAATTATGCAGAGTTTGTTCTTCTAGGACTGGCTTATTTTACTGAGCATATCCTCAAGGTTTATTCATGTTCTTGCATTTAGCAGGATTTCCTTCTAAGTCTGGATAATATTCCATGTGCGTGTATATGTGTAAGTCTCTGTGTATAAACACCACATTTTCTTTATCCATTCATCCATGTGGATCTTTTGCACATCTCAGCTGCTCTGAATAGTGTCACAGTGAAAAATATTTTTGAGATTATGATTTAAATACTTGTGTGTAAAGATCCAGAAATAAGATTTCTGGATCACATGGTATCTCATTTTTAATTTTTTGAGGAATCTCTACTGTTTTTCATAGTGGCTACACTATTTTGCATTCCCACCAACAGTGTACGAGGGTTCCAATTTCTCTATATCTTCACCAAAATTTGTTGCCTTTTTGTGTGTACAGTATGGTATCTTTGTTTTTCAGGACGTTTGACATCTTTAGACACGAGCACCAAAGACTGTCTTTCTTTCTCACTCCCTAACCTCTAAGCACACATGCACACACACGCACACATGTGTGCACACACACTCATTCCTAAGACTAGCTGTTGGCTGCATAGGAAAGGTGCATCCTGAAATGTAGTAGACCCAAGAGGACTACCCAGAAGGACAGAGCAAACTAGCCCGGAGGTGGATAAAAAGAATGCCCAGGGGGAAGACGTTTATTAATTTTTCTATTGCTGCTTTAACAGATTACTACAAATTTGGTGACTTAAAACCAAACAAGTTTTTTTTCTTACAGTTTTGGAGACCAGAAACCTGAAAATCAAGGTGGTGGCAGGGCTGTGTTCCTTCTGGAGACCTCAGTGGAGAACCTACTTTCTTGTTTTATCCAGCTTATAAAGGACACCTACATTTCTTGATTCATAGTCCCATTCTCCAACTTCAAAGAACATCAGTTTGATTTCTGTTGCACTTTCTCATCCCCTTTGTCTGACTCTAACCCTCTGGCCTCCCTCTGAGAAGGACTCTTAAGATAATACTGAACCACCCAAGTAACTTAGAACAATCTCCCCATCTCAAGATCCTTAGACATAATCTACAAAGTCCCATTTACCATGTTAGGTAACATATTTTCAAGTTCTGGGAATTATGATGTGGATGTCTTGGGATCCATTATTCAATCTACCAAAGGGGATATTAAAAATGCAAGCCAGAGTAGGCTTGGCCTGAATCACAGGATGTATGAGGACACTACAGATTCAGAACAAACAACACTTTCTTGACCAGCCCAGCCAGGAGTTTGTTAGGTTGTTTTTGTACCCTAAAATAAAAATGCCAAATACACTTTTCAAAAATTGCATCCACTGAATTTCTATTATATTTATGTATATATATATATATGCCCTATATTATCATTCTATGTGCTTTCTTTCCATAGAAACTCAAACTCTCTTAGCAGAGATTTATCTACCTCTCTATGTTGTGTGGATTCTCAAAAATATATTGATTCAAAAAACCCCAAAGTCATGGAAGGAGGCTTGGAGTTAACAGCTGACTGTAGGGTTGTAGCAAAGCTTTCTTAAGGCCTCTGCCAAAAAGTAATCTCCTTCAGGCCCCAGCAACTTTATATTCTCCTATTATAAATTATTTTTCTATTCTAGGGCATTGAAAGATGACACATTATTGGAATTAGTCACTAACACTAAGTGAATCATTTCCACAGATTCTATCCAATCTCAAACATCTCAAGTGCAAACTCAATGGGAAGAAGTTGATCCTTTTTCACTGTCCACAATGCATTTGCCAAATGTCTTGCATATGAAACATTACTTCAACAAGTACCTACCGATGGATAATAGCTCAAAGCAAATTTTCATCAGTCATGGAAAGGAGATGCATCATTTCAGACCAGAGGTAACACTCAGGGAGAGAATTCCATAAAGGAGAAAATTATCAAAAAGGGAAAGGGGAGAAAGGATATATCTCACTTATTTTACAATATTGTTTAATATATCTTTAGAAATTGGGGTAGAGAGACTCTAAAACGAATCTCAATGATCCCATCTCCTAAATTCCATAGGTTTGTGTACTCGTCTCCCCTTGAATATGAATCGGATCTGTTGAAAACATAGTAAAAGTGACGAGATGTAAGTGACGAGATTCTAAGATTAGGCTGCAAAAATTGTGATCTCTCTCTGTGTCTCTGTCTTTCTCTCTCAACCCTTAGGGGAAGCTGCCCCTTACAAGTATCATTATGGGGACGTCCACATGGTAAGAAACTAACGTCTCATGTCAACAAGCAGCCAGGACATAAAGCTTGTGAGCTCATGTAAGTGAACTCAGAAGCCACTGCTTCCCTGTGTGAGACTGAGATGGCTGCAGCCCTGGTGGATTCTTTGATTGCAGACTTATGAGAGACTTTAAGTCTGGGGAACCTGCTAAACCACCCCAAATCCCTACCAACAGGGGCCATAAGATAACAAATATTGTTGTTTTAAGTCAGCTGGTTTTGAGTTTTATAAAACTGCGTAATTGTTTATGCAGGGATGGATAGCAGCTAAATAGGAATGGATAACTAATACAGCAACTAAACTCAATATACATTTCTAATAGTTTCTGCCACATAAGGGCTCAATATAACGTAGAAGTATTTCACAGAATTAAAATTTTTATACCAATGAGTCAATAAAAGAAATAACATTTTTCTTGTTCTGGTTTTTATGCATTTATACAACTCTATCTAAAAACAGTGTTTCCAAAAACGTTCTAAAAGGAATGTTGGGGGTATAAACACTAAGTGATCAACCAATTGCTTACATGGTTATTAACAACTCTCAGTATGAATCATAAAAGTATGCAAAACTCACAACACATCTTCTTCCATACACATTTCTGTTGTCTTAGCCATTTCTAAATATTTAAGAATTCTTAAATTTCTAAGAAAAACAATTTTTGCTGTGATTACTACTAGGTTGAATTTTGATACCTCAAAGCCACTTGTAACTATCAGCTATGACATGGAATTCTATTAAAAAAAAAAGCAATTTCTTTTCAATTATGTATGAATGACTCAGTCACACTGACACAAAAGAATATTTAAATAGCATCGTGATTTTTAGATGCTGAATATACCATCATGGCTGATGACTCATATGTTATTTTTAACCAGAGATATTTTATAACATAGATTAAAAATATTCCTCATTCAGTATCTGATCATGAATTAAAAATATGAACATACGCATCCAATGTATTCCTATCTAGTGCTTGAGTCAGAGAAGGCAATAGCACCCCACTCCAGTACTCTTGCCTGGCAAATCCCATGGACGGAGGAGCCTGGTAGGCTGCAGTCCATGAGTTCACTAAGAGTTGGACACGACTGAGCGACTTCACTTTGACTTCTCACTTTCATGCATTGGAGAAGGAAATGGCAACCCACTCCGGTGTTCTTGCCTGGAGAATCCCAGGGACGGGGAAGCCTGGTGGGCTGCCGTCTATGGGGTCACACAGAGTCAGACACAACTGAAGTGACTTAGCAGCAGCAGCAGTGCTTGAGTAAAACGTAAGGTAATTAAAAAGCATCCATTCAAGAAGGCACAAGGAAGTATATGACAATCCTAAAACTCCATGTATAGAATTCCCCCCTCCTCCACAGGAGCTTTTACAAATGGTCTAGCCTCACTCTGAACATACACATGGTAGTCAAAAAAAAAAAAATGTTTCCCTTAGAAAAATGTTATCCTCCAATGACCACCTCTACACTTCGACTGATTTCTGCTTCTTTTAAATGGTTTTGCATTTATATTCCTCAACTCTAATTTCCTTAGGCAGCTCCCTGACCTCATTCCTAATTCCTAGTGTTGTAACAGAATTGTCTGAACAAGCAGGACCCCCAAATGACAAAATTTATCCAGAATTTTGCAAGCAGAAATTCAACAAAGGTGATAATTTAATTTCAATATATTATGGTTTTGTCATGTAGTTCATGTTAGTGTTTTATTAATACATGGGTCTACACAGCTTTAGAGCCAGGATGAGTGAGTGGGTGAGTGAAGTCGCTCAGTCGTGTCTGACTCTTTGCGACCCCACGGACTGTAGCCTACCAGGCTCCTCCGTCCACAGGATTCTTCAGGAAAGAATATTGAAGTGGGTTGCCATTTCCTTCTCCAGGGGATCTTCCCAACCCAGGGATCAAACCCGGGTCTCCCGCATTGGAGGCAGATGCTTTAACCTCTGAGCCACCAGGGAAGCCAGGATAGCTAGGTTCAAATCTTGACTTTGACACTGATTAGATATATAATCTTGGCTAGCTACTTTACCGGAGAAGGCAATGGCACCCCACTCCAGTACTCTTGCCTGGAAAATCCCATGGACTAGGAGCCTGGTAGGTTGCAGTCCATGAGTTCGCTAAGAGTTGGACACGACTGAGCGACTTCACTTTCACTTTTCACTTTCATGCGTTGGAGAAGGAAATGGCAACCCACTCCGGTGTTCTTGCCTGGAGAATCCCAGGGACGGGGGAGCCTGGTGGGCTGCCATCTATGGGGTCGCACAGAGTCGGACACAACTGAAGCGACTTAGCAGCTACTTTACATTTCTGTGCTTTAGTGTCTCATATATGAAATTTATCTAATAAGAGTAACTGTCTCACATGATTGAAAGGGGAGTAAATGATTGCACATAGCAAGTACAAATAAGGTTTAGCTGGTAGTAGCATAAGTAGCCATTGTAGAAACAACAGTGGTCATTGATGTGCTTTTTTTTTGAATCACATATTGATTCTGTGCTGTGCTTAGTTGCTCAGTTGTGTAGGACTCTTTGCGAACCCATGGACTGTAGCCTGCCAGGCTCCTCTGTCCATAGGGATTCTCCAGGCAGGAATACTGGAGGGGGTTTCCACGCCCTCCTCCAAGGGATCTTCCCAATCCAGGGATCAAATCCAGGTCTCCCCCATTGCAGGCAGATTCTTTACCATCTGAGCCACCAGGGAAGCCCATGAATACTAGAGTGGGTAGCCTATCCCTCTCCAGGAGATTGTCCCAAAACAGGAAGGGTTCTTTACCAGCTGAGCTACCAGGGAAGCCCCCACATACCAGTAGGAGAGAAAAATCTGGTTTTTCCATTCTTCTACCAGGTATATAGCCTATAGGTTCCCCATTCTCATAATCCAGTCATAAAGAATGTGGTATCATAATTTCATGGCATCTGGTCCCATCACTTCATGGGAAATAGATGGGGAAACAGTGGAAACAGTGTCAGACTTTATTTTTCTGGGCTCCAAAATCACTACAGATGGTGACTGCAGCCATAAAATTAAAAGACGCTTACTCCTTAGAAGGAAAGTTATGACCAACCTAGATAGCATATTCAAAAGCAGAGACATTACTTTGCCAACAAAGGTTCGTTTAGTCAAGGCTATGGTTTTTCCTGTGGTCATGTATGGATGTGAGAGTTGGACTGTGGAGAAGGCTGAGCACCGAAGAATTGATGCTTTTGAACTGTGGTGTTGGAGAAGACTCTTGAGAGTCCCTTGGACTGTAAGGAGAGCCAACCAGTCCATTCTGAAAGAGATCAGCCCTGGGATTTCTTTGGAAGGAATGATGCTAAAGCTGAAACTCTAGTACTTTGGCCACCTCATGCAAAGTGTTGACTCATTGGAAAAGACTCTGATGCTGGGAGGGGTTGGGGGCAGGAGGAGAAGGGGACAACAGAGGATGAGATGGCTGGATGGCATCACTGACTTGATGGACGTGAGTCTGAGTGAACTCTGGGAGTTGGTGATGGACAGGGAGGCCTGGTGTGCTGTGATTCATGGGGTCGCAAAGAGTCAGACATGACTGAGCGACAGATCTGATCTGATCTGATTATAATTTCATCAGGATACATTGTGACTGAGTCAAGTTTAAGGAAAAAGACACAAAATGCATGTTTTTACATTTAAACCTTTTATATTTGACTTACAAAACTATGAAGAAACCAGGTTTATCTAAAGAAGCACAGACACAAACCAAGGTGAGCAGATCTCATGATATTTTTGCAGATTTAATTGGGACTTATAATTAAGTATGGTCTCTTAAAGTCTTCTTGATATGTAATGGCTTCAGCAAAACTTTTTATCTATAATACATGTTACTGTATTTTCATTTCTTTGGAATTCATTATTGATCAAGAAATTTTTAAAGCCATATCATGAATTCTTCTCTCAGGAAAGGAATTAAAGATTTTTTTGGACAGTTTTTTGAAAATACGCAATAAAAAAGTTAACCTATTAAAATGGGATCCAATTAGTCCTGACCTATTTGATCCCCTGCTGTTTTTCTCCACTAGATGAAAAGACAGTCTTTCATCCTTAAACCTCATACACTTAAAAGTTCTGACTTTTGACCTTCATTTTTTCGCTTAAGAAATCAAAGACTTTTTTGCATGTGAAAGTAAATGATTTTAATCTCAAATCTCGGTTTATTATGAATGTAGAATCATTTTTATTATTGAACTAAATCATAGATAGACATTACCTAATGGGAGAAGTGTCAGGCTTCCATATGAAATGTAGATTTTCCTCTGATTTCTAAATGTTATTTAATGAACATGTTTCTAATTGTGTAATGAATTAAACATAAAAAGGAAGATATCTTTCCTCCTCCCTCTCAATTGGGAGGTCTTACTGGAAAGTATATATTCCAAATGAGATAATTTATCAGTAAACAATTTTTAAGACCTTAAGGCTATGTTTGTTCACTAAATGCTGTAGTATATAATAATCTATTTAAAACCAACTTACAAAATATTATTATTTACTGTAGTTACAATTTTATTCCCTTACAACAACTCTCAGCTCAGACTTAGGGAGATATATCCAATTAGTTTGGGGAAGAAAAGGAAAAGAAAAACAGAGAAATTAAATGTTATATTTGTAATTATGAAGAGTTTTATAGGCCACTTCAGCTGAAAAATCTATATATAATTATATCACACTATTGGATTTAGATTTACATTATTCAGAAGAGGGCACTTTACACTTTCTAGCAATAACATTGACCTAGAAACTGCAAGAGAACATGGGTTTTCTTTAGTAAAATTAAAATCGATCAATAAAAACTTCTAAAATGTTACAAATGCTCTCAAGTTGTCTCTCCCCTTCACTATTCAGCATGTTTCCTCAAGGCAAAGACTTTGTTTTATTCACTGCTCAATTTCCAGAATCTGGATCAATGTGTACATAAGACAGGCCCTCAATGAATATGGCTGAGTGACTGGATGAATATACCATTTCAATTCAAGTCAGGCTAGAATAATCAATCAAGGAAATAACTGACATTAATTTTTTAAACAAATCTATATATAGTGTTTAAAAGTCTTCAATACAAGCAACTATAACCAATGTGATAAGAATAGCTCTATTCAGATAAGTTTACTGAGGGACATTCTAAAATAAGTCACAAAAAATATATATAAATTTCATCATGTATATTACTATTCCAGAAGAGAAACATGAAGATGACAAAAATACTGATGTCATGTCTTATTCAGAGACTTTCTGATTTAGTAGAGCAAGAGTTGAAAATATTTGTTTCTAAGAAAAGAGATTTGTTTATGTAGGACTGCTGTGGGTAAAGAGTCAGAAGAAGGAGCATGAAGATATAGGCCCCTGAGGATAAAACATACTTTTTATCTAATTTGAGGCAAATCCTTTAATTTGTGTAACTTTTGACCATTTCCTGCACCTATGGAGGAGTGGTGCTCAGAAAGTGTGGCTTAGAGTTGCTATTAATTTAACCTACCTTATCCTTTTCATATATATGCACACACTTACACACAGACAGACACACACAAACACCGTTATGGAAACAGATTGATTCCTTTTCTTCTTTAAAGCAGTGGTTTCAAGTAACCTGAATGCAAGTTATCTGTTTCATGTTCCATGATAATTACCATGTACTGTAATAAAATACATTGGAGCACAGGAGATTTTATAACAAATATTGTCAGAGCTAAGATATTTGCTGCTGCTGCTGCGTCGCTTCAGTCATGTCTGACTCTGTGCGACCCCATAGACGGCAGCCCACCAGGCTCCCCCGTCCCTGGGATTCTCCAGGCAACAACACTGGAGTGGGTTGCCATTTCCTCCTCCAATGCATGAAAGTGAAAAGTGAAAGTGAAGTCGCTCAGTTGTGTCCGACTCTTAGCGACCGCATGGACTGCCCCACCAGGCTCCTCTGTCCATGGGATTTTCCAGGCAAGAGTACTGGAGTGGGGTGCCATTGCCTTCTCTGAAGATATTTGCTAGCTTTTAGTAACTGTGGAAAGAAAGTGAAGTCACTCAGTCGTGTCTGACTCTTTGCGACCCCATGGACTGAAGCCTACCAGGTTCCACCGTCCATGGGATTTTCCAGGCAAGAACACTGGAGTGGGTTGCCATTTCCTTCTCCAAACTATGGAAAGCAGAGTTATTTTTCTCTAACTCAGAAAAGCCTTTAGATCAGATATTCTACCATCAAAGGATATGCAAAATCAAAACCTCAGAAATAAAACATTATAGGATTCAAGAAATTATAAAGTTACTAAAGGTGGTACATAGTGTTTAAACCTTTTTTAATGGGAAGATTTATCCTCAAAGATAAAACCAGATCAATTGACTACTGATTTGAATTTGATTTGTTTTCAACAGCAGTTTAAAAATGTGATATGGTTGCACAGACCCTATTCTGCTATACATTGCAAGCTTTTTAAAGAATAAATTTAATAATATTGTGTTGGCCAAAAAATTCGTTTGGGTTTTGCTGTATGATGTTATAGAAAAACACAAATGAATCTTTTGGTCAACTCAATACATAAAATTATTGAAAATTTTTTATGATGTTATAATTGGGTAAGTATGACTTTTTGCAGAGATATTTTCTTCTTGATTTAATTTTTTTTCAGTTTATTGTAAATATTTGATGTAAAAAATTGTGTAGTGGTAAAATCACTTTATTCATATTAGCAATATAAGCTTTTGTTGAGAATATAGAGATTAAAAATTATGAAACATACTCTAAAACAAAAGTGAGTTTCTCCCTTGATTATTAATAGTTTAGGATAACTCTTACAGATTATAAGAGGTTAATTAAGTACAGTCATAATGAAAGGAAAGTAAATGATTGGATTCTGGATAGTTCTATAAATACAAAAGTTTGCTTTCAGTGGATTTTATCACCATGATAATTCTCCATCTTATAATATTGGAATAATATTAATTATTGTCTCTGAACATATGAATTGTCCCCAGGTATCTCCCTATCTCTCTTTCCAGTTCATCCTCTAGATGTAGTATAAATTTATATCTCTCCATATCTTAACTAATCATTCAATCCCAAACCTATTTCTGCCTCCACAATTGTACAGAATCTTATCTTGTCAAAGGCACAGTGATCTCAAATGCTGCTAAATAAAATTCTTACTGGATGCCAGTACTACTATAACATGGGTGAATCTTTGCTCCTTAAAATTTTAATCCATGAAACTTTTCTTCCATAAAATATTTGACATCTACTCTTAACCCCATGATTACTTCTTTACCTGAGTGCCCCTGAAACTGGTATCCCACAGAATTCTATCCTTGACCGGTCTTTCTTGCACTGTGATTCCCTGGGATGATCTCATTCATTCATAGAGTCATAACCACTAGTAGTAATATATACTGATGGTTTCTAAATTGTTACCTTTCCTGGTGCTTAATGTCATCAAGAAATCTCAAATACACTGTATCCAAACTGAAGTCTTCATCCTTTCAACTGTCCTTCATACCTCAATTAATATCACCACTCATTACCTACAGCAAACTTTGAAGAACCCCTGGATTTAAGCAGCTCTATTGTATTTAATTTTGCTTTTTTGCATTTCTTTTGGAAAATTCAGCAGTGGCCACAGGACTGGAAAAGGTCAGTTTTCATTCCAATCCCAAAGAAAGGCAATCCCAAAGAATGCTCAAACTACCGCACAATTGCACTCATCTCACACGCTAGTAAAGTAATGCTTAATTCTCCAAGCCAGGCTTCAGCAATATGTGAACCGTGAACTTCCTGATGTTCAAGCTGGTTTTAGAAAAGGCAGAGGAACCAGAGATCAAATTGCCAACATCCGCTGGATCATGGAAAAAGCAAGAGAGTTCCAGAAAAACATCTATTTCTGCTTTATTGACTATGCCAAAGCCTTTGACTGTGTGGATCACAATAAACTCTGGAAAATTCTGAAAGAGATGGGAATACCAGACCACCTGACCTGCCTCTTGAGAAATCTGTATGCAGGTCAGGAAGCAACAGTTAGAACTGGACGTGGAACAACAGACTGGTTCCAAATAGGAAAAGGAGTAAGTCAAGGCTGTATATTGTCACCCTGTTTATTTAACTTATATGCAGAGTACATCATGAGAAACGCTGGCCTGGAAGAAACACAAGCTGGAATCATGATTGCTGGGAGAAATATCAATAACCTCAGATATGCAGATGACACCACCCTTATGGCAGAAAGTGAAGAGGAACTAAAACAGCTGTTGATGAAGGTGAAAGTGGAGAGTGAAAAAGTTGGCTTAAAGCTCAACATTCAGAAAACGAAGATCATGGCATCCGGTCCCATCACTTCATGGGAAATAGATGGGGAAACAGTGGAAACAGTGTCAGACTTTATTTTTTGGGGCTCCAAAATCACTGCAGATGGTGACTGCAGCCATAAAATTAAAAGACGCTTACTCCTTGGAAGGAAAGTTATGACCAACCTAGATAGCATATTCAAAAGCAGAGACCTTACTTTGCCAACAAAGGTTCGTCTAGTCAAGGCTATGGTTTTTCCTGTGGTCATGTATGGATGTGAGAGTTGGACTGTGAAGAAAGCTAAGTGCCGAAGAATCGATGCTTTTGAACTGTGGTGTTGGAGAAGACTCTTGAGAGTCCCTTGGACTGCAAGGAGATCCAACCAGTCCATTCTGAAGGAGATCAGCCCTGGGATTTCTTTGGAAGCAATGATGCTAAAGCTGAAACACCAGTACTTTGGCCACCTCATGCGAAGAGTTGACTCATTGGAAAAGACTCTGATGCTGGGAGGGATTGGGGGCAAGAGGAGAAGGGGACGACAGAGGATGAGATGGCTGGATGGCATCACTGACTTGATGGACATGAGTCTGAGTGAACTCTGGGAGTTGGTGATGGACAGGGAGGCCTGGCCTGCTGCAATTCATGAGGTCGCAAAGAGTCGGAAAGGACTGAGTGACTGATCTGATCTGATCATATTTAATTACTCAGTCCTGCTACTTTTATCTTGTAAGTGTCAAATTTCAGTGCACAGAGAGTAAGCTGATAAAAAGACATATCCCACACTTTCACCCAAAAGTTTGTGATCCAGAGGTTCTGGGGATGAAAATCTACATTTCTAGTACAGGAATTTTGTTTTTAGGATGGGCAAGATCTGAACACGCTTACAGGCTGAAGATTGGCTGTGGATAAGGAGACACCAAAGAACAGAAGGAACTAATAATGTTGTTAGGCATGTAGGCACCCCTCTGTTGTGAAATCAGTCCTGTAACATTTGGTAATGCACAACACTTGGAAAGGAGTGGAGGCGTGGGGGATGTATTAAGGTACCTTGTCTTTTCTTAGCCGTATAAGCCAGTAAGATACCTTTTTCTGCTTCTTTTTCATGTTTTATTCTTCTATTTTTTACTGCATTAGAAAAGACTATTCTTTATTTAAAACAAGAAGCCCAAAATGGAGTGGTTTATGCTAAGCACATCACCAAACAGCGCTTGGCTCTCCCAGAAACAGCATCAGAAACACCAGTCAGCAATCAGTCGCCAGATCAGAGCCAGTTAAGTAATCTGCGTGAGGACCCCTGCCATCCGTTAAAAGAAAATAACTGCTATAACCAACGCGCTTTTGGGCCTATTTTCCTTCTTCCTGCTCCCTTCTGCATTTTCAACTTGGAGCCCCTTTCTATTTGTTAAGATGGATGCTGCCCGACTGAATTGACTTTTGCTCCTATAAACTTTTAAATTTTTTAACACGCCTCAGTTTATCTTTTGAAAGCTCTTAGTGTGAGAACCGAAGCAGACGCCCAGGGCCCCAGGAGCCACTAGCAAGCAGCCGCGGTACCTGCAGAGTGCTGAGCGCGCATCCTTCCCGCCCCCTCGCCTCCGGAGGTGCTGGGTCCTTCCCTCTCAATGTCTCCCGGGCTTCAGACTGCGCGGAAATCTTCGGAAGTCGGACTGGGTCCAACATAGAAACAGGACCAAACTAGGGGTCTGACTGCGGTCCGACTCAGAAACGGACCGGGTTTGGGGCTGGACCTCGGACAAGTTAGAGACTGGGCTGGTTCCAGGTCAGTGTGGGTCCGCCTGAAGCTGGACTGGGCCCGGCGTGAAGCATCAGCTGAATCCTATTGTGTTTTGAGGCCGAAAAAGCAGGTTAACCTTATCCAGGATAATCCTGAGTTACAGCGGCCAACGCGAGAACTTTTAACCTGGATAAACTTTTCCATTTACGACGTGCCTTAGTGGAAAAAAAAAAGGGCGAGGGGGGAGGGCTAAAACTCAATAACAAGAGTAGACTCAAAACTATTTTTCCGCCTCCTCATGAGCTCCTGGCGACCAGGAGAAAGCCAGCTGGGATATCCCACTCGCTCCAGAGTCTGCGGAATCCTGGGGGAAACTGGCAGAAGACAGCCAAGGGTAAGAATGCTTATCAAAGTCAGCTTTACTAGATTTCTATCAGCGGTGCTTGGTGGAGAGAGGAAAGTAAAATTTCAGGTGGTCCTTGCCTTCCCAAATTCATAGTGGCAGGCAGAAAGCCCTAGTAAGATCTTTGAACTGACTTGTGAATTTGCTTTTGGAGGTCGATTGGTTGCTGATTCTTTTCCAGGAAAGCTATTGCCTTCTTGATTGTCTTGTTGGCTTCCTAACAGTCAGGCTGGCGCGGAGGGTGGGGGGGTCCCCAAAACATGGCTGGACAGAAATGTGGGTTGCACTCTCCAGCTAATGTTCCTACTGACTGTTGGGAATTGTCTGAATCCTTTCTTGTTGTCTTTAGGAGTGGCACTGGATTTGGGAGGGTAGTATTTTTTGATTCTCTTTGGGGACACCTCTTGGATCCACAGGGTTGTTCCCTACTGTGAGCGATGTCCCTGAGTAAGGGCCAAAATGACACACACAAAAAAAGAAAAGTAGAATGTTCTATCTTTGCCATCTAGTTATTTCTGGGCTTGCTTGTTTATAACATTATCTGGCTCTCTGAGGCCACACTCGGCAGACCAAAACAGCCTTTGAAAAGCAAAGATAAGCCTATGTAACTGTAAGAGTGATAACAAAGATCATTGTACTTGATGTGTGAATGAAAATGTTTTGAAACATTACAGTTGTTCATCAAAGGCAAAGTTTTACTATGTCTATAGCTTTCAAATTAAAAAAAAAAAAGGTATTCCTGTTCTTAGGCTTTTTAAAGCTGTTTTCTTCTGCCGAGTATAAAACTTGTCATAGCTTATGGAAAAAACGATGAGCTTATTCTTATAAGGAATAAAGATTCTTATTCTTTATAGGAATAAAACATGGAACCTGAAAATTTCTCTGTCTAAAGTTTTGTTTTGTTTTATTCACATTCCAAAGCATATGGTTCTAGAACATGTGTTTCAAAACAGTTTTATATCACTATATAAAAGATTACTAGTTCCACTTCTGGCATTATGCATTATGTTTGAATTTACATTTCAAATGTATACAGTGTTGAGAATGATATAAAAAGTAAAGTGATGGCTAAAAATTACTACAGAAATATTTCACAGGACAATTACCAGTAAAGGCAGCAGGGAAGAAGAAAACAAAAAAATACAAAGTCCAAATAGTTGACTATTAAATTTGAGTAAAAGGAAGCATTTTGAATGGAAATAAGCTTCACTGAGAATGCTCAAAATATGGACTTTCTATATTTTGCTTTCATTAAAAATAAACAAAATGTCACCTACAGATGGCTCCCAAATTGAGATTAAAAGGTTTAGAAAATAGAAATGGACTATGGAGAAATGGCTATACTCAGTAAGAATTTTGAACAAGTGAAAGTATCCAAGGTTTTGAGACTGACAACCTAAACTGCAGAGGAATATTTAGTCCTCCTACACTTCGTGGCTAGGTTGTGCATTACTCAGCCGCTGTGAATCCCATTTCCCTCGTCTGTGAGACGAATATCAGCATGAGCCCTCTGCACAGCATTGTTGGGAAGATGAAATGAAAATGCCACAAGTAAAGTGGTTGGGATGTGCCTGACAGGCACCATTCAGAGGATAACTCTTAATTAAAAGCAGCTGCTGTAGCTGCTGCTATTACTACTGCTTATAAGTTTTAGACAGAGACATGGTTCTCTCCATTTGGCGTTTGGATCAAACTGATCCTTTCAGAGAGCACCATCTCTGAGGAACCACATGATTCTGAACTTTGCTTGGACCTGCATCCGTACCATGTAATGGTCCCTCATGTAGTAGAATTTAAGGGTTAAAGCTTAGGCTTTGTGTCAGATTACTTGAATGAACTCCTGGCTCCAAGACTTGCAAATGCATGATCTTAATTCATTAACCTCTTTATCTATACAATGAGGATGAAAATAATGGCTGACCGAGTTATTGTGAAATTTAAATAACATTTCACATAAAGCACTTATACCAGCATATGAAATATAGTGCTCAATAGATAAATATCAATCACTGCCTAATCTACCATTTTCTCCTTCAAGTGTGTTGTAAAAATATTAATGAGGTTATCCATTAAAACTATTAAATAGAGGCTTATTACTTATGCATCATTACATCACAAAACTGTTCTGGTAAAGCCTGAACTGAACTTTTTCTGCTTTCAATTAACCTCATAAAAGTAAGCTGTATATATTCTGGGAAGGTAAAAAGAATGAAAAAGAAAGTGGCTGAAAGCTGAGATGTGTAAGAGTTGGATAAGTAAGGAATGAGAAAGAAACAGCAGACTGGTAACCAAAGAAAGTGAGAGAAAACATGTGATGTCAGCAGGAATTTCCTATCAGTTGCTCCTAGCAGCTGCCTGCTGGATAGGAACGAGAAATATAGTGCAGGTGGCAAATACCCGACTGCAGCTTCTCTTTCTGAGTCCCACTCCCACCACAAAGGCACTGCAGCTACTCTTCTCCAGGGACACACTGGAGCCCAGATTTTGCAAGCTGATGTTGCTCTGCATACACCCCACTTCCATATGGAAATTGCAAGAGCATGTCCCTGCTAAATGTATCTTTTCTCTGTCCATGTTCTTTCCCAGTAACTATGTTGCTCTCTTGCCTCTGACAGCCACAACTATAACCTTGTCTCCGCTAGCTCCCTCCTCTGTAAGTATCACCCATTCAGGCCAGTCTGGCTTCAAATACCTTCACTCTAGGGAAGCCAGTCTTATTGACATCACCAAATTATTTAAGTCCATTTTGCTACATTTCAGCAGCATTTCCTGGAGTTGTTCACATCGTTTTTCAAAACACTGGGATTTATACATCACAATAAGCCTTTTGATGTTTTATCCAAAGTGCATTACAAAACCACAGAAAGATTTTTGGGGCAGGAAGACTCCAATGACACTATTCTGTCTGGGCTTTATGCCTCCTTCTACAGTGCAGCCTCCTCAAACAAAACTCTAAACGCCAGTTGTTATCAACTAAATGTTTTCATCTCCCCAAAATTTACATGTTGAAGCCTAATCCCCAGAGCAATGGTATTAGGAGAGAGAGCTTTGGGGATGTGATTAGCTTAAGATGAGGTCAGGAGAGTGAAGGTCTCATGATAGGATTGCTATGCTATGCTAAGTCGCTTCAGTCGTGTCCGAATCTGTGCAACCCCAGAGACGGAAGCCCACCAGGCTCCCTGGTCCCTGGGATTCTCCAGGCAAGAACACTGGAATGGGTTGCCATTTCCTTCTCCAATGCATGAAAGTGAAAAGTGAAAGTGAAGTCGCTCAGTCATGTCTGACTCCTAGCAACCCCATGGACTGCAGCCTACCAGGCTCCTCCGTCCATGGGATTTTCCAGGCAAGAGTACTGGAGTAGGGTGCCATTGCCTTCTCCCATGATGGGATTAGTGCCCTTATAAATAGAGGAGGAACACCAAAGCTCTCAGTCTCTCTTCCATTTGAGAACATAAAGAAAAGGCAGATGTCTGCAAGCCAGAGAGAAGGCACTCACCAAGAACCAAATCTGCTGGCAGCTTGATCTTGGACTTGCCAACTTCCAGAACTAAATGATGTTAAGTCACCCAGTCTATAGTATTTATTATGGCAGCCTGAACTCATATACAGATGTTCCCCAGGGTTCAGTCTGGAGACCCCCTCCTTCCTTCTCTAAACTTTTTCTCCAGAGGTTTTCATCCAGTTCCATGAGTTTTAAAGACTATTTACCTGTGTCAATGAATTCCAGATTTGTACTTTTGTCCTCCTAAATTTCCTCGAGCCCCAGATTTTTATAATAATGTGTTTATCCTGCATTTTATTGGGTCTCAAACAGATAACTCAAACTTAAGTTTCAAGTCTGTTTGTCTTACAGCCTCCTAAATTGTGTTTCTCTCTTAGTCTTGCCCATTAAAAAAAAAAAAAAGTTTTAACACACCCACAAGTTGCAAAGCAGAAGCGTGTTAGTCATTCTTGATTCTTTACTTGCCTTTAATCCTCCCGTACTATCCCTTAAGTCTTCTCCAAATCAATCCAAAATACGTTGTCTTCTTCTCTCTTTTCACCACTGCTGTGACTCTGCCCAAGTAACCGTCTTCTATCCTAGGAATTCCCAGAGTGTGCCCCTTACTCTTATTCTGTTTCCTCTCCTGCCCTCCTCCACTTGCTTCTGCAGATTTTTCTGTTAAATATTAATGACACCCTCATTACAAAATCTTTTAAGTAACAACCTATTGTTGCCTACAGATCTCAGCTTAATCCTGTGCATTGCCCAACCTTCTACCTTCATTTCAAGCAACTGAGTCTTAGCTGCAGTGGCCATCTCTGAAATCCCAGCAGTCACCATGCTCTGTCTTACTCATGCTGTTGGCTCTCCTGGGAATGCTGTGTCTTCTGATCTTCAAATAACAATTCTGTGTTAGTCCTTCAGATCCAGGTTCAGTTCAGTTCAGTCGCTCAGTCGTGTCCGACTCTTAGCAACCCCATGAATCGCAGCACGTCAGGCCTCCCTGTCCATCACCAGCTCCTGGAGTTCACCCAAACTCATGTCCATCAAGTCGGTGATGCCATCCAGCATCTCATCCTCTGTGGTCCCCTTCTCCTGCCCCCAATCCAGTTTAAATGTCCTTTACTCATGGAGGCCCTGCCCACTTCATCTATGTGGATTCCCCTTGGTACTTTCTCAATCATGTGTTCCTCATGAATTAAGAAAATTATCTGTATACATTTGTTACTTATTTGCTATCTGTATTTCTCATTACACTATAAAATGGAAAAGGGCAGGATCTTATTCCTTGTATTCATTAATGCACACTCAGTCTCCAGCACATTTGCTA
Source organism: Bos mutus (assembly GCF_027580195.1). Lineage (NCBI taxonomy): Eukaryota > Metazoa > Chordata > Mammalia > Artiodactyla > Bovidae > Bos > Bos mutus. Next base: position 61,157,585 of record NC_091621.1, on the reverse strand, counting down.
GACCTAAAGCACTCAATGTGCTAAATGAATGAACTCAAGTATCAAATAGGCATACCACATGCACTTGAATAACCAAGTAGGGTTTATTATAAACTAGACAATATAAACATTTAACTATATGGCCAATTTCAGATCAGATCAGATCAGTCGCTCAGTCGTGCCCAACTCTTTGGGACCCCATGAATCGCAGCACGCCAGGCCTCCCTGTCCATCACCAACTCCCGGAGTTCACTCAGACTCACGTCCATCAAGTCAGTGATGCCATCCAGCCATCTCATCCTCTGCCGTCCCCTTCTCCTCCTGCCCCCAATCCCTCCCAGCATCAGAGTCTTTTCCAATGAGTCAACTCTTTGCATGAGGTGGCCAAAGTACTGGAGTTTCAGCTTTAGCATCATTCCTTCCAAAGAAATCCCAGGGCTGATCTCCTTCAGAATGGACTGGTTGGACTCTCAAGAGTCTTCTCCAACACCACAGTTCAAAAGCATCAATTCTTCGGTGCTCAGCCTTCTTCGCAGTCCAACTCTCACGTCCATACATGACCACTGGAAAAACCATAGCCTTGACTAGACGAAACTTTGTTGGCAAAGTAATGTCTCTGCTTTTGAATATGCTATCTAGGTTGGTCATAACTTTCCTACCATGGAGTAAGCGTCTTTTAATTTCATGGCTGCAGTCACCATCTGCACTTGATTTTGGAGCCCCCCAAATAAAGTCTGACACTGTTTTCACTGTTTCCCCATCTATTTCCCATGAAGTGATGGGACCAGATGCCATGATCTTTGTTTTCTGAATGTTGAGCTTTAAACCAACTTTTTCACTCTCCATTTTCACTTTCATCAAGAGCCGTTTTAGTTCCTCTTCACTTTCTGCCATAAAGGTGGTGTCATCTGCATATCTGAGGTTATTGATATTTCTCCCAGCAATCATGATTCCAGCTTGTGTTTCTTCCAGGCCAGCGTTTCTCATGATGTACTCTGCATATAAGTTAAATAAACAGGGTGACAATATACAGCCTTGACTTACTCCTTTTCCTATTTGGAACCAGTCTGTTGTTCCATGTCCAGTTCTAACTGTTGCTTCCTGACCTGCATACAGATTTCTCAAGAGGCAGATCAGGTGGTCTGGTATTCCCATCTCTTGAAGAATTTTCCACAGTTTATTGTGATCCACACAGTCAAAGGCTTTGGCATAGTCAATAAAGCAGAAATAGATGTTTCTCTGGAACTCTCTTGCTTTTTTAATGATCCAGCGGATGTTGGCAATTTGATCTCTGGTTCCTCTGCCTTTTCTAAAACCAGCCTGAACATCAGGAAGTTCGTGGTTCACATATTGCTGAAGCCTGGCTTCGATAATTTTGAGCATTACTTTACTAGTGTGTGAGATGAGTGCAATTGTGTGGTAGTTTGAGCATTCTATGGCATTGCCTTTCTTGGGATTGGAATGAAAACTGACCTTTTCCAGTCCTGTGGCCACTGCTGAGTTTTCCAAATTTGCTGGCATATTGAATGCAGCACTTTAACAGCATCATCTTTCAGGATTTGGAATAGCTCAACTGGAATTCCATCATCTCCACTAGCTTCGTTCGTAGTGATGCTTTCTAAGGCCCACTTCACTTCACATTCCAGGATGTCTGGCTCTAGGTCAGTGATCACACCGTTGTGATTATCTGGGTCATGAAGATCTTTTTTGTACAGTTCTTCTGTGTATTCTTGCCATCTCTTCTTAATATCTTCTGCTTCTGTTAGGTCCATACCATTTCTGTCCTTTATCGAGCCAATCTTTGCATGAAGTGTTCCTTTGGTATCTCTGATTTTCTTGAAGAGATCCCTAGTCTTTCCCATTCTGTTGTTTTCCTCTTATTTCTTTGCATTGATTGCTGAAGAAGGCTTTCTTATCTCTTCTTGCTATTCTTTGGAACTCTGCATTCAGATGTTTATATCTTTCCTTTTATCCTTTGCTTTTCACTTCTCTTCTCTTCACAGCTATTTGTAAGGCCTCCCCAGACAGCCATTTGGTTTTTTGCCTTTCTTTTCCATGGGGATGGTCTTGATCCCTGATTCCTGTACAGTGTCACGAACTTCATTCCATAGTTCATCAGGCACTCTATCTATCAGATCTAGGCCCTTAAATCTATTTCTCACTTCCACTGTATAATCATAAGGGATTTGATTTAGGTCATACCTGAATGGTTTAGTGGTTTTCCCTACTTTCTACAGTTGAAGTCTGAATTTGGCAATAAGGAGTTCATGGTCTGAGCCACAGTCAGCTCCTGGTCTTGTTTTTGCTGACTGTATAGAGCTTCTCCATCTTTGGCTGCAAAGAATATAATCAATCTGATTTCGGTGTTGACCATCTGGTGATGTCCATGTATAGAGTCTTCTCTTGTGTTGTTGGAAGAGGGTGTTTGTTATGACCAGTGCATTTTCTTGGAAAAACTCTATTAGTCTTTGCCCTGCTTCATTCCATATTCCAAGGCCAAATTTGCCTGTTACGCCTGGAAAATCCCATGGACGGAGGAGCCTGGTGGGCTGCAGTCCATGGGGTCACTAAGAGTCGGACACGACTGAGAGACTTCCCTTTCACTTTTCACTTTCATGCATTGGAGAAGGAAATGGCAACCCACTCCAGTGCTCTTGCTTGGAGAATCCGAGAGACGGGGGAGCCTGGTGGGCTGCCGTCTATGGGGTCGCACAGAGTCGGACACGACTGACACAACTTAGCAGCCAGGTGTTTCTTGACTTCCTACTTTTGCATTCCAGTCCCCTATAATGAAAAAGACATCTTTTTTGGGTGTTAGTTCTAAAAGGTCTTATAGGTCTTCATAGAACTGTTCAACTTCAGCTTCTTCAGCATTACTGGTTGGGGCATAGACTTGGATTACTGTGATATTGAATGGTTTGCCTTGGAAACGAACAGAGATCATTCTGTCGTTTTTGAGATTGCATCCAAGTACTGCATTTCAGACTCTTTTGTTGACCATGATGGCCACTCCATTTCTTCTGAGGGATTCCTGCCTGCAGTAGTAGATATAATCGTCATCTGAGTTAAATTCACCCATTCCAGTCCATTTCAGTTTGCTGATTTCTAGAATGTCGACATTCACTCTTGCCATCTCTTGTTTGACCACTTCCAATTTGCCTTGATTCATGGACCTGACATTCCAGGTTCCTATGCAATATTGCTGTTTACAGCATCGGACCTTGCTTCTATCACCAGTCACATCCACAGCTGGGTATTGTTTTTGCTTTGGCTCCATCCCTTCATTCTTTCTGGAGTTATTTCTCCACTGATCTCCAGTAGCATATTGGGCACCTACTGACCTGTGGAGTTCCTCTTTCAGTATCCTATCATTTTGCCTTTTCATACTGTTCATGGGGTTCTCAAGGCAAGAATACTGAAGTGGTTTGCCATTTCCTTCTCCAGTGGACCACATTCTGTCAGATCTCTCCACCATGACCCACCCATCTTGTGTGGCCCCACGGGCATGGCTTAGTTTAGTAATGTTTAAATATTATACATAAGTGTTATGGAGAAATATTTTGAGTTCACCAATATGTTTTTATTGAAACCAGTATCTACCTTATGCTTGTTTTTTGGTGTTACAGGGAGAGTTGAATAAAAATAAAGATAATCATTGCTCTTGAAAAGGGTTCCAATCTAGAGGAGCTAATATTTAAATACACAACATGGAAAAGATGCAGAAAATGATTTCCTACTGTGAAAAATAGCTGTAGAATATTTAAGGAAACTTAATGATAATGAATGGTCTTTTTGATGAATAGTCATGGCCCTTCAAAAAGTGACCACCTATGAGAGGTCCCACTGAAGTTACAGAATCACATCACATATGTGTGTACACATGCAAAGTTAATGTGCCTTGGGAATTTTTAATACCTGCAGAAAAAAATTCAGAATTGTAGTTATCTGAAGAAGTCAAATAACATAATACTTCGGGGTGGCAAAATATAATATATAAACAATAGTAACCTATCTTGCATTATATTCTGACTGATGTCAGGCTGGCAAAAATGAATAACGTATACTACCTACTCACAGTGTCTCCATAGTGCAGTTGAGGGAAAGGGAAGTAAAATAATCATATAAATACCGAATCAACAGGTGGTATAGAAGGAAATGCACACACAGATCCTATGCAAGTGCCACAATGGAAGAGTCAACTAATTTGCTTGTGGGGTCTACAGTGAAGTTACACAGAGTCAATGGCACCAATAGCCTTGCCTGAGAGTATGTCATTTGAACCAAGCCTTGAATATAAGTAGAGTTTTGACTGCGTGAAAAATGTGTGTGTGTGTTAGTCTCTCAGTCATGTCCAACTCTTTGCAACCCCATGGACTGTAGCCCACCAGACTCCTCCGTCCATGGGGATTCTCCAGGCAAGAATACTGGAGTGGATTGCCATGCCGTCCTCCAGGGGATCTTCCCAAGCCAGGGATCAGATCCAGGTCTCCCACATTGCAGGCAGACTGCTTAGCATCTGAGCCACCAAGGAAGCCCTGGTGTTTTGACTGCTGGAAAAATGAGAGAAGCTTATTCCAGGTAGAAGGAATGACTCATTCAAAGTCAGTGACTCAGACGGCAAAGAATCTTCCTGCAATGTGGGAGACCTGGGTTTGATCCCTGGCTTGGGAAGATCCTCTGGAGGAGAGAATGGCTACAGTACTGGGAGAACTCCAGTATTCTGGCCTGGAGAATTCCATGGACAGAGGAGCCTGGCAGGCTACAGTCCAGGGTCACAAAGAGTCAGATACAACTGAGCAACTTTCACTTCACTTATTCCAGGTAGAAGAAATGGCTTGTTTAAAGTCATAGGCCGGAGAGGAAATGAGGTATCTGTGGAAAATGGAATGCAAAGAAGTCTTGGTGAATTAATACAGTAGGTTCTTGGAGCATACAAGACTTTGCCTACCCAAGCTAAAACATCCTAGTTAAAGGAAAAATGCAAAAACTCAAACCAAATACTGTGATACAGCTGGTTGTTTCACCACAATGTAAAACTGCCTAGTCAGTCATTTAATTTCTTTCTGCCTTGTTAACTATCTTCGTTAAATGAAAAATAGTTTACCTTTTGGAGAAACTATAGGAACTCTTTTAAAACATAGATCAGTGCATGTTCTAAAGCTTCACTGCCCAATTAGGAGCTGCAAGCCACAGGTGGCCACAGAGCACTGGAAACGTGGCTATTACCACACACTGAAATGAGAACATTTTGGATATATTGGTTTAAATAAAACATTATTAATATGATTTCCCTACAGGCATGCCTCAGTGATATTCCTAGTTTTGTTCCAGACCACAGCAATAAAGCAAATATCACAATAAAGTGAGTCACACAAATATTTTGGTTTCCCAATGCATATAAAAGTTATGCTTACACTGAACTGTTCTTTTAAGTGTGCAATAGCATTATGTCTAAAAAATAAATAAACAATATACATACCGTAATTCAAAAATACTGTGTTGCTAAAAAATGCTAACTATCATCTGAGCCTTCAGGGAGTCTTAGTCTTCTTGCTATATTAATATCAAAGATCACTGATCACGGATCACCACAATATAATAATAATGAAAAAGTTTGAAATATCAAAATGTGACAGAGTCACAGAGTGAGCAGAGCCTGTAGAAAATGGCACCCACAGGCTTGCTTGAGGTAGTGGTAGTTGCTCAGCCATGTCTGACTCTTTAGGCTGTAGCCCGCCAAGGTCCTCTATCCATTAAATTCTCCAGGCAAGAATACTGGAGTTGGCTGACATTTCCTCCTCCAGGGGATCTTCTCAATCAGGGATTGAACCCGGGTCTCCTGCATTGCAGGCATATTCTTTACCTTCTGAGCCACCAGGGAAGCCCTGCTCAAGATAGGGTTTCCACAAACCTTCAATTTGTTTTTTTGTTTTTTTTTTAAATGATCCACAACATCTGCAAAGCACAAAAAGCAACATGCAATAAAATGAGGTATGCCTGTATTTAATTTTCCTGTTTTAAATGACTTCTAGAAAATTTTAAACTACACGTGCAGCTATTTCTATTAAAGAGTACTGTTCTAAAAAAGGTTTATAAAACAAAATTAATAGTATTTCCTAGGAATGGACAACACCAATTTAGAAGATTAGGGATTGTTCAACACTGAGCACATAAAATCCTTTCTAAAATTTATGTGATTAGAATGAAAGCCGTAAAAGTTCAGTATTTTATGACACAGAAGTATTCTCTTACACACGTGGGAAAACATTGAGCATTTTTTAAAAAGTGGTTTCACCTAGAGAAGCTGTATTTTGTAATTTTAATTAAACTTAGAAAGCGGAGAATTTCACGACCCCTTTAGTTTTTAAATTTCGGACACGACTGAGCGACCTCACTTCACTTTTAGTTTTTAAATGAGGCTATTTATTGTGTTACTTTTGTTATTTCCACAACCATACAAAATTAACATACAAAAATGCTTTTCTGATCCATGTATGATACCCTTCCTTTGACTCTGTTTATTTTTAAAAGCACTTCGTATATGTGAAAGGTAAAATTAAAAATAAGGTAGAAATGTAGTGCAATTATTTTTAGTGTGACTAGTTTTTTCTTTTAATTTTGAGAAATATAAAAGTAAAGAGGATAACATAATTTGGAATCAAATTGAAAATGGCTTAAAATGGTCAATATTTTTTGGTTAAAACTAGAGATTTGGGGGACCATCTACCAATTATTATAAAATTAAGAAAATATACCTAGAAATTACTTGTCATAAACCTAAAATAAAAAAGGTTTCTGAGTTTGACAAAATTATTACTTATACAAAAATTACAACTAATATTTATTTAGCAGAGTTAGCATGAAGCAATAGTGGCATTCAGTAACATTTAACTAATTACATAGATTCACTAATTTCTGTGAAGTGCCTTAAAATAAAATGGATTGTTAGTATTTACTGTTTAGGGAATCTCTGCTAATATAAGAGACTCAGTCAGCTTCTTCAAATGATCAGGAATAACACAGCTTTTAAAATGCATGAGATTACACTGTAATGGCATCTTTTACCTAGTAACATTCAGGCCAGAAAAACCAGTACACATAATCAGTGGGCCCTTAATGGAAGATTTCTGCTAATTTTGAAAGCTTTACAATTAGCTGCAATTCAGTGAACCTGATCCCCTGTTAAACTGTTGGGGAACACAAAACAGTGTTGTCTTAAGAGGGCAATGCTGAAGATTCTATGTGAATTTTTACTTGCCAAGGCAAGGGAATTTTAAAAATAAAATTGTTTCATTGTTTTTGTAACTATAAAAAATTCATAGACTGCACTAAGATTAAAGTACACTTTTTCTTTTAAATACTCGGGACCCAGTAGGGCCATTATACTGCCAGGATCTCAGACTTTCTCTCACACACTTCTCGGGGTGCAGGGACCCCTATTATGGAGGCCTTTTTTCTGCTGCAGCCCTCCCTGCAAGCTTATTCCAGTCTGAGGATCCTCGTCCTAGCTGTTCCTTCTTCCAAGAAGGCAGTGTTCCTCAGATCTCTCATAATTAGCTCTTTCTTTTCATTTAAATCTCCATTCAAACATTATTACCTGGAAGGCCTCTTTCCAGAGTTCCCTTATTAAAGTGCCATCATTTTCCCTAATGCAGGAATTATTCCTTTCTTTGCCTCAGAATAATCATCAAATTAGAATTTATTTTGTTAATTTGTATGCAGCGTTTGTTGTTAGCCTTTCCTTTGCAGAACACACACTCCATGAAAGCAGAAACATTATTTGGGTTGTCCACCTCTGCTAACAAACTGATTATTAAAATGATGATATACATACATACAGGCTACACACATATATATTTATAAATATATGTATTGTCATATTGCTCCTGATATTTGGTAGCATATTTTTCTCTATTAAAAGTCTATTAGCTTTTCAAAGTTCGTAAGCGTATCTCTGCAGAATGTGTTTTAATGGTTACAGGGTGTTCCACCATTTCAATATACTAGAGTTTGTTCTCACATCTTCTATTGTTGGATATTTAGGTTCCTATCATTTTTTCACTGTTATAAACAATATTTTGAATCACAATGTTGTAGGTAGATATTTCAACACTTGCCTGATTACTTCCTCCAGATAAGTTCTCCTAAGATAAACTAAGTAAAAAAAAAAAAAAAACACAAATTTTGACTCATATTACCATACTTTTCTACAAAAATATTTTACCCATTCTACTTATATCAACGTTGTATATAAATGACTATCTCTCCATAGTCTTGCCAATATGGAAATTATCAATACTTGTCAATTCAAAAGGGGAGGATATATCATTTCTCTTTGAATAAATTGTTCATGGCCTTTGGAACATTGGAAAGTTTATCTTTCTCAATGGTTTCTAAGATCTATTTACATATTAAGATTATTTAACATATAGTCAAATAACTGTCAGTTACATATAAATTTTTCCAATTTTTAATATGTATTCTATCTTTTTTATGTGTGTTTAGCAACCCCATGGACTGTAGTCCACCATCCTAACCCACAGATCAAACCCAGGTCTCCCACATTTCAGGAGGATTCGTTACTGTCTGAGACACCAGGGAAGCCCAAGAATGCTGGAGTGGGTGGGCCTATCCCTTCTCCAGGGGATCTTCCCGACCCAGGAAGCAAACCAGGGTCTCCTGCAATGCAGGCAGATTCTTTGCCAGCTGAGCTACCAGAGAAGCCCATTCATGTATTAAGATTGTTTAATATATAGTCAAATAACTCTCAGTTACATATAGTTTTTTCCAGCTGTTTGATAGTAAAATCTGTTTCCTTCAGGTTTTTTATTTTTACTATCAAGTTTTAAAAAGTGCCACTTTATCCCAAGATGATGAAAATCACACACTCATATATAAAATGTGTATATATTGTAATGTGTCACACATATATATATACTATATATTTTCTTACTTGCATCTTTATTCAAAAAAATCTATAAGTATCAGAGAAATTACTTTGCAAGTTTGAAATATTAAGGCTTATATCAATGTATCATTCCAATAGTCTGATGCAAAATGGTAAATATTTTCTATTGCTCTCAAAGAGAACCTCACAAATAATACTGTTTCTCTATAGGACAAAAATGCTAAAATCTCTTAATTGCAAATGTGTCTTTCCCAACTGACTTTAATTTTGGTTTATAGGGATATGCCTTAAAAGGGGCTGTCTAGACTTCAAAACTGGAGAAGGCAATGGCAGCCCACTCCAGCACTCTTGCCTGGAAAATCCCATGGATGGAGGAGCCTGGTAGGCTGCATGCAGTCCATTGGGTCGCTAGGAGCCGGACACGACTGAGAGACTTCACTTTGACTTTTCACTTTCATGCATTGGAGAAGGAAATGGCAACCCACTCCAGTGTTGTTGCCTGGAGAATCCCAGGGACGGGGGAGCCTGGTGGGCTGCCGTCTATGGGGTTGCACAGAGCCGGACATGACTAAAGTGACTTAGCAGCAGCAGACTTCAAAACAGACTTAGAGACTTACAGTAAGAGTTTAGTTATGAGTACCAGTTGTGAAGGTTGCACTCTGTACCACCTAATGTTTTCAGTTGTGACTAAGGAACAGCCCACTCTTAAATATATTCTGAAGGTAGATACAGTTTGAAACATTATGATTTAACAGGTGGCTTAGTGAGTGACTCAGCCCCTTCACTCTGGCTGTAACAATAACATAAAGGGATTTTTAGAGGACATGATTGTTCTTTTTTTGACACCAGCCACACGCAGAAATGACTGAGTTATACTTCCAATTATGCTGACTGTCTTTAACTTGGATAATGAAGCTACCATCCTGTCAGTGCCTAAGACTTCCTTAAACGTTGTGTTATTTTCAACCACATCTCCAAGAGAAGTGATAATGTGGCTAGAGTCCCACTGTGTAAGTAAAGTTTGCGTTTATCATAAACTCATTATTCAAGACAAAGGCTGGAGCCCAGCTTTGGAAGCTTGAAATACTGCATTTTTCATTTTCATGGCTAACATTTTTAATTTTCTTGCTCTTTTTAGGCATAATAGAAATTAATCATAAGACAAATTTTCACCTGTGTGATTCATAGCCATGATTAATATTTCTATGGTCCCCTTTACTATTTCAGTACAGATTTGCTAGAAAATACCATAAATAATAATAACAAAGTTGTTGTGAGGACTGACTGTATACTAAGAGTTTTAAGTATATTAATTCATTTAATCATCATAGCAAATTTATAAGGTTTAGTACTATTTTGTTTCTATTTCATGCAAGAAAACTGAACGACCAGAAAAGTAAAATACTTAGCAAAGGTCACATAGCTAGGAGTTCCAGAGCTAAAACACTAAGGCAGGCAGACTGCTTCTACAGCACCTCCAAAGAGTACACTCCCCAACTGCTTCATACAGCTTACACTTTTCTCCAGCTTCCATACTCTGAAGTTATGATGGGGTTATAATGAAAGTGATCGACATTTCACTGATTGAGCAAGACTAGCTTCTCAAGTTCTGCAGCAACCTGATTGCAGTTACTCCTAAGAAGCTCTGGAAATCCTAATGCATTAGAGTTGTATTATGGGCTCACCAATGTATTTAGTCTAAGGCATATTTCTCATGTCATTGCCATGAAGTTTTCTGCTATGTATACTAACTCCTGGGTCAGCCTGGTTCTATTCATCAGAATTTATTCAATACTTACTATGTATATGTTACTGTTCTAGCCGCTGGGAAAAGAGGAAAGAATAAAATAAAATCCTTGTTCTTGTGAAGCTTATATTCTAGGTAACAGTGCTAAGTGATAAATAATTTTTGAGCAATAAGTGCTGTGGATGAAAAAATCAAAGATGGGAGGAGTCATTTTATATGAGATGGTAAGGGTAGGCCTTAACAATAAGATGATATTTGATTAAAGACCTAAATGAAATAAAGGCATGATCCAGGTAGATTTCTGAGAGAAGACCTCTTCAGAAAGAGTTCTGAAGAATATCCAATGTGATTGGAGGGAAAAAAAATAGAGGAGAGTGGTATGATCAAAGGGGCTTCCCAGGTGGCAATAGAGGTAAAGAACCTTCCTGCCAATGCAGTAGACATAAAGAGACTCCGATTCGATCCCCAGGTCAGGAAGATCCCCTGGAGGAGGACCTCCAACTCACTCCAGTATTCTTGCCTGGAGAATCCCACAGACAGAGGAGCCTGGTAGGCTGCAGTCCATAGGGTCGCGTAGAGTTGGACACGATTGAAGCAACTCAGCATACACATAATATGGTCAAAGAGATAGAGGGGCATATGAAATGGGAAATGTGTGTGTGTGTACATACATATATGCAGACATGCACATATTTTTATGTATTTAAAGATTTAAAGTAGAGCTAGAAATAGTAAATGCTGGTTAGCATTTAATCAAAGATGTTGAGGGCAAATGGGTGAGCAATTTAGGGTCAGGGTTTGGGGTGGAAGTTAGATGGCTGAGCGCCGAAGAATTGATGCTTTTGAACTGTGGTGTTGGAGAAGACTCTTGAGAGTCCCTTGGACTGCAAGGAGATCCAACCAGTCCATTCTGAAAGAGATCAGCCCTGGGATTTCTTTGGAAGGAATGATGTTAAAGCTGAAACTCCAGTAGTTTGGCCACCTCATGCAAAGAGTTGACTCATTGGAAAAGACTCTGATGCTGGGAGGGATTGGGGGCAGGAGGAGAAGGGGACGACAGAGGATGAGGTGGCTGGATGGCATCACTGACTCAATGGACGTGAGTCTGGGTGAACTCCGGGAGTTGGTGATGGACAGGGAGGCCTGGTGTGCTGCGATTCATGGGGTCGCAAAGAGTTGGACACGACTGAGCGACTGATCTGATCTGATCTGATGGACATGTTAAATTTGAGATTCCTATTCAGTGTCAAAATAGAGCTATTGAATAACCAGTTGCAGTTGTAAATTCTTCTTGAGGAAGCAGTACTAGCTGGAGATGTAATCTGGGAGGTGTAACATTATGAACTGTATTCAATGCCATGAGACTGAATGAGCTTACCCTCAGAATCCGCGTAAAAGGAAAAGACAAAGGACCAACTTTGATGTCAGCTGACATTTAGAGGCTAGGAATATGATAGAGAAATTACATTGTTTAAATAATGAGGAAGAATTAGAATATAAATTCTGGAAGAATAGGATCTGAATATCCTTCAGACGATATTCTATGACAATATGTGTATTATGTTTTGCAACTACACTTTCATAAAAGATTCATGGTAGAGTTCATGGAGATAATGAATTTGAATAAAGGAAAAGCCTTTGGCATTTCCAGTGAACTAAGAATATGAAGTTGATGTTATTTTATGAAAATAAAGGCAATAAACAGGGATACTTATGTTAATTCTTGGCATAGTATTGGACCAAGAGCATATGTCAACATTGAACATTTCCAAGAGGTAAAGATGGAGAATTTGTTATAAAAATCTTTAAATGGTCAACTGATATTAATGGAAAGGAAAGTCTGTTTACAAATTCCCCTGAGTCATTTTTCTCAGTATTAATCTGGCAGGCAGTAGGAGGTAAAGTTGTGGAGAAATGAAAGTGCTCCTTGGCCCTGATCTCCCAAAATGGCACAAGAACCCTGGTGCAGAAAATTTCCTAATATACACAACAGACCATAGAAATAACACAATTTTTACATAGAGTTCTAGTTCTAAGAACACTTTCTATACATTGATAAGACAGAATTTTTTTAATCTTCATTCACCTGTTTCTCTCTTTTACTTATATTAAGAGAATGTGCTGCATTCATATCTACATATTAATAGCAGAATCTGGTACATGTTCTTAAATTCATGCTTGTGCTGTAAGTTTTATATAAGAAACATTTTAAATTTTTAAAATAGGGGATAATAATTAAGGGTACATTTTTATCAAATGATTTTATGTTGAATGTTCAGGTGAAAAAAAGCTACTGGGGATAGGCAGATTAGATAATAATCAAATGTTATGTGCTTTTTTCTGTTTGGTTTTTTTTTTTCCATAACATTAAGGCCATAACATTAATGAGAGGAATGCAGCATTTACTCTCAGATTTTATGAACATAAACTTCACTGCTAGGGTGAATAATGAAGACTCATTTGTAATTTAAATAGTGCTTTGCAAGCTGGATGTACAAAACTTAGGCAAAGACATCTAAATTATATAAATCAAATAAACAACTACTGGCAAAAGTATATGATTCACATGCATTTAAGAGAAGCTAGTAACTTATACATCCTTAATCTCATTTTACCTTGTATATTTTACCATTTAAAAATAAAGGGTAAAATTTTAGTTATAAACAAGTCATGGGGATATAATGCACAGCATGGGGACTATAATTAATAATATTGTATTGTATATTTGAAAGTTGCTAACAGAGTAGATTTTAAAAGTTCATCAAAAGAAAAAAAATTGTAACTATGGTGATGGATAGTAACTAGATTTATTGTGGTGATCATTTCACAATGTAATACATGAATATCAAATTGCTGTGTGGTAAACCCAAAATGAATACAAAGTTATGTATGTCTATTATATCTCTATAAAAATAATTTAAAACAAAGTTAAGCATATCATTATCAACATGACTATATATCAATACTTAGGATTGACCTTATACATAGTTTTTCCAGCCTTACTGAGATATAATTGACACATGACATTGTATAAGTTAAAGGTATACAAGGTGATGAGTTGATAATCATATATATTGTAAAATGATTACCTCAATAAGGTTAGATTAGTTAATACATTCATCTCCCCACATAATTACTTTTTATTGTTGTTGTAGAAATTTTAAAATGTAATACAGTATTAGTAACTACAGTCACTATTTTGTATATTAGATCCCCAGAACTTATTCATGTTATATGAATAAAGTTATAATAAAACACTAAAGACCATCAGAAACCTTTAGAACTAATAAATGAATTCAGTAAGTCTAAGGATAGCATCATCAACTCAAAGGACATGAGTTTGAGCAAACTCTGGGAGATAGTGAAGGACAAGGAAGGCTGGTGTGCTGCAGTCCATGGGGTCACAAAGAATTGGACACGACTGAGCGAATGAACAACACAAGTCTAAGGATACGAAGTCAACATATAGTAATCAATGGCATTTCTATACACTAATAGTGAACTATCTGAAAATAAACAATCCTGCTTACAATAGCATTGACAGCAATAAAATACATAGGAATAAATTTAACCAGGGTGGGGAAAGATCTCTACACTAAAAACTGTAGGACATTAATGAAATAAATTGAAAAGAACACAGAGAAATGGAAAGATAGACTTTGTCCGTGGATCAGAAAAGTTAGTATGGATAAAATGTCCATGTTACCTAAAACGATCTGCAGATACAATGAAATCTCTGTCAAAATTCCAATATTCACAGAAATAGAAAACATATCCTAAAATTTGCATGGAACCATAAGTTTTAAATTTCAACTCATAGTTCAGTTAAAAACTTTAGATATAACCAACGTAAATTTCTTTAATAAATTTTCTTTAATAAAGCATTATTGAGTAAATAAAATAATAACATTTAACACTGCTATAGTTCTAAAAACATTTGGTTTAGTACTGCTTGTCATAGCCTTAATAATAAAGACTAATTGTTCACTTTTACCTTTGATTTTGTATTTATCAACATGTCATCTAGAATAACTTCATAAATATTAAATTAATCTTAAATATTCAATGTAATCTAAATTTCTTATATAAAATAAGATTTCTTCTAGAATATGATTACAAGATATGTAATTAGACTCTACCAAATTCATCCACTCTGTTGCCTTATTCTCATAAACAAAACGAACAAAGAGTACCACTCATCATCCCCTTCTACACAGGGTTAAGTCACAGCCCACTTCAGCTGCCCAGTGCCAGTACTCCCTGAGGGGACTTTAGAATGAAAAAGATAGAATGCATTCTGTGTTTTTGGATAAAGGGACCCATAGAGAAGATGCATATCTAGGGGCGAATTTCAGTGACCCCAGATTCTTGCATCTTCTAATTCATGGAAAAACACTAAAATCATTAACTTGAGATATCTGTTCTGTATGATTAACAGTAATTGCTTTATGGTTGACTATATGTACTTCCCAGATCCTCCCCGCCCAAAAAATCATATATATATACTTGCTTCTCCCCCACCTCTTCAGAACAGTTCCTCATATCTATCTGACAGTGTCTCCTCGGTTATAGTTCTCAGTAACACTGAAACTCACTGATCTTACATTGTGCTTTTTTCCTTCAATTGATATTTTCTATCTCATTAAAGAAATAGACCAGCAAAACATTTCACTCAATTCAAGTTATGTGACCAAAGAACAGAGAGCTAATTAGCTTAGAGAAAATTAGCTCATCCTTTTCAACTCATTAGAATCATGGTCTAACTACTGAGATAGTTAAAGCATAAAGCAGTTCCTAAAGTTGCCAAGACATTTAATTTTAATATAAAATGTAATCCATGGTTATTGTTTGAGATTCTATTTCTCACCCAACTGTTCTTCAACTAGATAATAAACTACGTCTTAGAAAGCCAACACACACACACGTGTGCACTTTTTCTTCTCTATACACTGTGTAGGAAGGAAAATACAGGTGATCTAAGAAATGCAAGTTAGAGGAGATGGAGATAAAATTAGTTTGGAATGAAGTATTATTTTGGAATGAAGTATTGTGGGACACACGCATGACAAGAATAAAGACTTCTTAGAAGAAAACTGCCACAGATGGAAATCCTCTGTCTTCTGTTCGTGTTCTATTTTTTTCTTGTTTCTGCTAGCAAGACTTGTGCTGGGGATGTTTTCCTGGGTGAGACACCAAATATATTTAGTTGTGAATGCTTTGGATAACTAGGAAGGAATTCTAGCTGAACAAGTAGCAGCTGCTAACAAGGAATAGAATGAAGCTTCTTCAAGGAAGAGCAGTTTGGCTTAAAGAAGTCAGAAAATGATGATATGACAAAATATGTCATAGGTCTTATTGAACTAAAGGCATTTCATGATCCAAAATAATGCTTAGAAGACTCCAAGAGATAGTGAGACATCATGAGAGTCTAGGTCTGAAGAAGAAAACAATCAGCAAATGTTTTCTACAGTGAGACAGATAGTGAAATTTTAGGCTTTGTGGGCCATGTAACCTCTGCTACAATTACTAAAAACTCTGCCTTTGTATCATGAAAGTAGCAATAGACTATACATAAATAAATGGTTCTGGTTGTGTTTTGATGCAACTATGGGCACTGAAAATTGAATGTCATGCAATATCCATGTGTCACAAAATAGTATTCTCCTTCAATCTTTTTGAATCATTTAAAAATATAAAAAGCATTTTTTATCTTGTGGACAAAACAGGGCTGTATTTGACTCACAGGCTTAAGTTTGGCTTAAATTATCATAGAACTTCAGAAAATGCAATGTTAGTTGAAAATATTAGTAAAGATTTATGTTAATAAACTGTAATTGAATTGTAAGATGCTTGCAAGGTGGTAGGTGGACGTTTTGTTTGTTATTTAATTGTCTTCATTGTCTTAATTGTCTTCATCCAATGCAGAGGGCATGTTCTAACCACCTAGGGTGTTGCTCTACATAAAATAATGGGGGCCTTCAAGTCCAAAACAGTCATTCAAAATCACTTAAGCATTTATAGTGCCAGCCTGGGTGCTGAGGGTATGGCAGTGAATATAGGAGACAAACTGTGTAACCTCTGAGAGCTTACATTCCAGAGGGATGCCTTGGATCAAGTTCTCCAGAAGCAAGAGCCTGAGGAAGAGGGTAATGGAGGAAGCAAGGCTTTGTAGGAAAGTAAAAACTAAGCAAGAATTACAGTTTTACCTAGATACTGGTTTCAGATCAATCCCATGGAAAAGATTTGAAGTAGGAATGCACACAGTTGGCTGCACCTTGAGGGGAGGGAACTGGACTTCATTATTCCTGTCTGGGGGTGAGCATGGCTCACTGGATGGACAGCTCCTATTTAACCTGGGGGCAGTTCTCCTAAGATAAGGAGATAGGCACGTCAGCGAGAGGTCAGTAGAGGGATCCAGCCAGGGAACTATCCCCATCCACTAAAAGGGAGAGAGGAACACTAAACACATAAATATTTAATATATCAGGTCATACATGGTTGTGTGGGTGAAGGAGGACAGATACTGAAGTTGGTGAAATGATTGCTTTCAGCTAGGGTGGTCAAGGAAGGCCTCTACAATAAGGTGAAATTTGAGAAGAAATATGAGGACATTAGAAATCATGGACATGTAGCTATCTGAAAGAAGGAAGACAATAAATGAAAATAGAACTAGCCTTGGAATGTTCTAGGAAGAGTGAGAAGGTGGATGTGGCCGAAGTAGTTAAGAATGGGTAGAGAGACAGGAGCTGAGGCTAGAGAGGAAAGAGGTGGTGACGGATTGTACAGAGCCTTGAAGATCACAGTAGGATATTAATCTCCTGCACTAAGAGAACAAATGCACCAAGTTCTATAACATACCTGCCTCATGGCTAAAAACAGAAGGGCCCTCAAAGCCATCTGGTCTGCCTCCTACATTTTAGAGAGTTTCTACAGTGGAAAAATCTCATTGAAGCTAAAAGGCAAAAGCAGAATTCTGAAGTGTATGAAAAGCAACTTCCCGTCTAATATATTTGAAGGAAATTCTGCTATAAATGTTGGAACAGTTTCTATATATAGGTTCCATTTGTTTAAGTCTTAAATCGTAATGTCATCTTATCCATGGCAAAACTGTTGATGATGAGAGCTAGCTGGCTGATATACAGAGAATGTATGTTCACAGTCTGACATTAGCTTGGCATTTATTCTAGCTGTAATTCCATCACTTTGGGGAAGAAAAATAGTGATAATGGTTTTAAGCAAGCAGGCCATATTTTCCTTACATGCAATGGTCAGCTACTGCCAGGATGATTATAGCTCCATAAATTGCAAGTTCCAGCAAGTCCAAAGTATTTTTTTATGTTCAAGTTGATGAATGGAGAACAGCAGACTACCCTTGAAGGATAATCAGTAACTAGTTATAAAGTAATTTGAAAATAACACTGCATATGAATACCCAATAACACTAATGTATCCTGTCGCTTCTATTAGTTTGAGAGAAATATTCCATTTCATTAGTATTAGCCTTCATAGAAATATTTCTTAACGGCTTCAGCTCTCTGATGTTGTTTTTGCTTAATAAAGAGTTACTATATCCAGTGCCTCTATTAAATCAAAACACGTTTATATGCTCCAGTGCAAAACCATACTTTGTTTTCTTGAAACACAATGTCTTTAAGTTTCTACACATTTATTATTTACTTTAAGTAGCCCACATCTTACTCTGATGTTAATTCTCTCCTAATACAAATTTCTGATCCTAATAGTGCTTCCTGATTATTTGCCATTAAAAACTTCTCAATGTGGTGATTAAGCCTTACTGAGGAGGTGTCCTTGGAAAAGAAGCCTAATTTTCATCTCTGTGTCACACTTCTTCTGCTTCTTTTTTTATAAACATGTTGAGATTCCAATGATATCAGAGAGAAACTTGGCACACTGATGAATTTGGAGGAGTTAAATTTTTTACCTGAATACCTGTGTCTATCTTAGTTTAATTAAGTCAATATTAAATCAACATTCAACCATACATCTTAAAAGAGATATTGAATAAAAAATTCAGTACTTTCCTGCAACTGTATATATTTTAATATCTTGGTGGGACAAAGTCATTTCAAAATAGTGTGTGTGTCCACTGACTTCTAAAATAGGGTGTTTCTGATAACATCACGACATACTTAGCTTAATTTATTTAAATACCCTGTTTTAAATATAAAGAGTATTTAAGTGTGAAAGAGCATTATTTCCTTTCCTTACAGTTAAAGTATTTTTGTTTTATTAACAAATTGCAACCATTCTAATGTATTTAAAGTTAGTAAACCTCAAGAAAACTTAATGCAATTTAAACATAGTCTGGCATTCTCTTTTTAAGAAGTTAAATATGATTCCTGTGAACCAATCTGTGATATAATTGGTGAGAAAGCATAGCCTACATATGCCCACATCTTAAATTTCAAATAGAATAAAATCCCTAATTGTTACTCTCTTCTGTGAAGACAGTTGCTCTCAACAGGATTCTTTAATTAGGAAGAGAAATGGTTCTGGAAAAAGCTCTAACTGATTTTAAAATGTTTTTTGGAAGAAAAATGAGTTGAAATTACTGGCACTAAATACATTTGGGTCTGCATGTCAAATGCATATACACAGTAAATTCTTTGGCTAAGAGCTATATACATATAAATGGAAGTAAAATGAATAAATTTAAGACTACAACAGAAGTGTTATCTATGGATTTTCTAGCACAGCATTAATTCCCCTTGTCTGTTAATGAGACTTCAAATTCTTTGGAACACTACCCAGTCCAGTACAGACACTTGGACCTTGAATTAACCTACTGATCCCTTGTGGCCAGGATGTAAGCACGTGATTCAACTTGGCCTGCTTCAGTTCTTTCACTTGGGTATGTGAATTTTGAACAGAATTTGCCAAATTCTTTTTGTATGAAAAGAATTGAAGGTGATAGAACTCATATGCAAACACCCCATTAACTGTTCTTTTGTTCCTGCTCACATCCATGGATTTTCCTTGGTTCCTATTCTTTCTGAGAACTATTGGGTTTCCTTTCTGAGACCTTGCATACATTGTATACATTGCCTTGCATACTTTCAATAAATTCTTTTTTGGCTCTAGTTAGCCAGAATCAACTTTTGTTACTTATAAGCAAAAATCTCTGGCCAATGAAAGCTCACAAAAATGATAAAATATTATATGTTAAGAAAAAAAAATGTTACTGTATGGAAATAAAAATTGCCACATAAAATGTGCCTTAGACCTTAAGTTGGAAAGAGAAACAGGAAGTTGATTAATGAATAAATGTTGACACCCTATCAAGAAAAACAAATTAACAGTTTTTATTGCTCAGCTGCTACTATTAGAAATTATCAGCAATAAAGAAAAAAGTGAAATAGGGATACAGGTGTAGATGAAGCCAGGTTTGGATATTCTTTCACATTGATCCCAGAGATTTCCTAGGAAAATTCCACTGATCCATTTTGCTGTCCCCTCAGCAGGGGGGACATGTTTTCCATGTGTTCTAAGCTCTTTTGCATTCTTTAATGCATTTTAAAGCTGAAATTGGACAGAGCTTTTGGTTACTAGGTTTTCTCTATCTAGTAGAGTGACTCTTGGAGAATTTTTATTCTATTAACACATGTTGACTTCATTCCTGTTAATAAGTACACACACACATATACACATTTAGTGACAGTTTGATTGCTAAGAGTGCCCTGAATGATTGGGTAACTGTGGTTGAGACACAATTTCAGAAGAATTGCGGGGTCTCACAAAGCATATTTTGCACCATTTTACCATTAGAAAAATATTATTTTACTACAAGTCTTTTCTAAAAGCAACTGTACCACTTTATTCATAATCTCATATGTAGCACTGGTACTGTACCATCCACAGAATTTTTTAGTTACATAAACTTCATATACTTAAGGATAGCACGGTGGAACTATAGAAGCTCTAATACTCTTCAATGCCAATCTATTTAAATTATTTATGACAAAATTTATGTCTGTTTAAATCCCAAGGCTTTTATACAATTACAGAAGAGATTCAGCACAGTAGTCAAAACATCCTATGAAGCTTTGACAGGCCTAAAAATAAATGCACACAAAAATTTAGTGAGCTATGAAGATTAAAATTCAATACCAGAGGGGGAAAATTACTAGTCACAAACATCATTCTGAATATCCTGGTGACCGAAACAAAGAGGAGAACATGATCGCTTTTACTGTTTAGAATCTCAGCCCCTGTGAGCGTAAGCAGTTGTGACAGCACTGCCAAAACGGGTCTAAAGGGCCATTTGGTGCTCCTCTCACATTTACTGGTTCCATGAAGAAATGCAGACTCTAGTCACCAGATTGCCCAATTTTTTAGAGACTTTTAATTTCAGACTTTATGTGAAATCTCCCAGATTTGAAGCTTGGAAATTAACCTATAATTAGCAGTTTAAAGTAAAAAAATTAGCTCTGGGATCAGACTGCTGGAGCTCATGACTGCTGGAGCTCATGACTGCTGGAGCTCATGCCTTGACTTCATCATTTACTATTGTTTTTCCGTGGGCAGGACAATCATTCTCTCTACACCTCATATGGAAGAACAATAATATCAGCTTCATAGAGGTTTTTAAAGGATTTCAGTGAGATAATAGGATATATGATATAAGAATTTAATAGATATTAGTTATTTTTACTATTTAAAATAATGTGTAGTAAAACAGAATATATCTGTAGTGTTAGATATAGGTCACTAGTTTAGATCTCTGCTTTGTAATTGTTCCTATTGTCCAGAAGGGGAAATACCCATTTTTCAGAGAAAGCTCTTTCTTACAGCATTTGTCTCTAAAATAATGTTTTTCTGCAGAACTTCATAGAGATAATGTAATGTATAGAGCAGGTATAACCCAGACAGAGTTCAGTGATGTGACACACCCTCACTCTTCTTCCCCAGCTCCTACTTCCCAGCAAAGTTTGATCTTAACCAAAAATCAAGTGGTATCTTGAACCTTGCATTCGAATTGAATTAGAATTCACTATACAATAATCAACAATAAGAACTTGATGTCATATATATCAACCCATTTCTAATATAGACTTTTCTCTAAACAGGATTCACTGTCCATCAACTCATATGGGAATTTTCACAGTGTACATATATCTTATTCCCAAATCTAAACTGGCTAGATCTGAGACTAAACTTTCTGGAATATTTTAAGATAAAAAGTAACAATGCTTCTGTAGTTTGCTTCAAAAAACATTTCTTTTAATTCCTTATTTATCAACAAAGGATTGTCTAACATCACAGAACCACATGAGAGAAAGAGCACCCATTTCACTTTTTATGAAACTTCTGCTTCCCACAGCAAAATCTCTTAAGAAATAGTTACTATATTTTCTTCTCCTTGTCTCCCCAAAGACAAATCAGGATACCATCTCAGCAAGCTCTGGTTCTATGGAGGAATTTTTTAGTATTCAAAATGTTGGTCTTGATACAGATTTTCTAGATTGCTTCATTCCAACCCACATAAGGAAGATCTCTGTTCTAAAAACCTTGCCTACTTGATGCTTATCAAAATTGTTGCTGCTTTGCCATGACATGATTTATTTCCAGATTTCTCTTCTGATAGTTCACAGAGTGCTTCGTGTCAAACATAAAGGATACTAATTACCTCTTCAACTTGTCCAGTCTCCGAAACACATGAATCACATGTCTGTTGGCATTATGTAACACCGAACAACAGAATCTAGCCTGAGCACATAACCTTCTATCATCTGTGCCTAGCCTCAATTAAAACCTTAGTTGCACATGTGTACAGGTTAAAGCATATAGGCAAACAGGTTCAGGAACACACAGGTTAGAAATATGCTGTGCCTTTCCTTGCCTGCCTCATATTTCACTGCACCACTAACTCCATGCAACCTCTTTGAAACCTATAATTAACACTTTGAAATACTAATTCACTGCACCCTTTCTGCCTACAGTTGAAAACACAAGGACATGCATTGTCAGTCCACAGAAAATACACAGGCAAGATTGCACATGCTGCCTCAGTTTATGGTGATGATTAATTGTAATAATATATGGCACACCTACAGTTCAGTTCAGTTCAGTCACTCAGTCTTGTCTGACTCTCTGTGACCCAATGAACTGCAGCATGCCAGGCCTCCCTGTCCATCACCAACTCCTGGAGTTCACTCAAACTCACGTCCATCCAGTCGATGATGCCATCCAACCATCTCATCCTCTATCTCCCCTTCTCCTCCTGCTCCCAATCCCTCCCAGCATCAGAGTCTTTTCCAATGAGTCAGCTCTTCACATCCGGTGGCCAGGGTATTGGAGTTTCAGCTTTAACATCAGTCCTTCCAATGAACACCCAGGACCGATCTTCTTTAGAATGGACTGGTTGGATCTCCTTGCAGTCCAAGGGACTCTCAAGAGTCTTCTTCAACACCACAGTTCAAAAGCATCAATTCTTTGGTGCTCAGCTTTCTTTATAGTCCAACTCTCACATCCATACATGACCACTGGAAAAACCATAGCCTTGGCTAGATGGACCTTTGTTGACAAAGTAATGTCTCTGCTTTTCAATATATAAAGTTAAAGCGATGTTAATAAAATGTTAATAATTCGCTTTTTAGTTTCATGAAAACAGTGACCAAAGACTATCACTCTGTTGAAAGCTGTCCATATTGATGTACTTAGGAGAATCAATGAGACCCAGTCTTATCTATCAATACAATCACCTATTCTGTTGTTGGTATTTTAATTCTAACACAGTCTCCAGGTGTCCAAGAAAATAATTACTCTTCTTCATAAAAAAGATCATGTCATAGCTTAATAGAATACAGTTCTCTGTACACATTAAAGAGCTGCCAGTTGAGTGCATTGTTTTGCAAAAAACATCTATTATAATGCAAATTATGAAATATAAACACTCTCTAGAATTTCTGTCTATAAAGCAGCTCATTGAGAAAATTTTTCGTAATACAATGGGATAATTCCTGCCACTTAAGGTGCTTTATATCTGAAAGCACAAATTAGAGGATAAAATTAAAGACATTTCTCAATGAGATGCATTATATACAATATTTTATGTTAATTTTATCTAAATTGTCAACTAAAATGTCTAAGATTGAAGCACATTTTAAGGAATTTCATATTATTATTGCTTTGCTTATTTTAAATAATGGGGTTATCTGCAAATATTAGAAAGAAAGAAAACTATAACTTATTTCATATGAGAGTATTTCCAATTATATTTTGGTTTGGCCACAACTGGTTATCTCTAAATTTGAATAATCTTAAAAATAATACTAAAGATTTGTACAGTATCTTCTTTTAAAAGATTGTGTTGGACATCGTTAATAGTGATTGTCAATCATTGTACTTATTATGTTTCAAAATGACAGTTGGCTGATATACATGGCTGATAACTTGAAAGCTCTGTAGTTATTAAAAATGTCAAAATGTTATTAATTTTCTTTTATAATTAATTCAGCCCTTTTTTCAATTCATATGAGGTCAACTGTACCAAAATTAAATAACAGTTTAGAAGAATTGCATAAAAAGGTAGGTCTACATAATATATACATTAATTTTACCTTGAAAATAACAGCATGAAGTTTTTTTTCACCCAAGTTGCTTTAGAAAGGTCACAAGTTTTACCATATAAGAATATTAAAAAGCCAATAATTTGAAAGTTGGCACTAGTAGAGACCACATTTTCTGATCAGAATATATTAAAAATAAAAATAGCAATAAAACTAGATAAAGTAGCCAAAACTATTTCATCTGAAAAGTTCAAAACTACTTACTCTATTATTTAATGTTTAAAAACTGCAGCATACTAATATTTTGGACACTACATATCAGAATCTATTGATGAGACACCATCCAATTCTCAGGGCAAAAAAATCCTTAGTTCTCAAAATAATGATGAGAAAAACTGAAGATAATTGACTTAAACATCCAACATATAAGTTAGAAAAAGAACAAATAATAAAGCTACAGGTGAGAGAATAAAGTATTTGAAAGTGATAAAAAATAAATTGATGAATAGGGAAACATAAATATTATAGAGCTAATAAGCCAAATAATGGAGAAGAAAGTCAAAACCCACTCCAATTATTCTTGCCTGGGAAATCCCGTGGACTGAGGAGCCGGGCAAGCTTCAGCCCATGTGGTCCAAAGACCGGGATATTACTGAGCGACAAAGTACAACACACAAGCCAAATAAATGTCAGCGAGGTGAAGAGAAACAACAACAACAACAACACAAAAAGATAACCTTTGGAGTACTCTAATCAGGAACAAAGGAAGGAGGAGAATGCATGAACAAAGAGAACAACAGCAAAATAACAACAGGTACTATAATAAACTTTAAGAGGATCTTTAAATGCTTTTTTAGCAACCATACTCTACATTCAAATTCATTTTTCTTTTGTTCTCTTAGAAATGTATTTCACATCTATTCTTCTATCCTCAACTTATCACCCATGCTGCTGCTGCTGCTGCTAAGTCACTTCAGTCGTGTCCAACTCTGTGCGACCCCATAGACGGCAGCCCACCAGGCTCTGCCGTCCCTGGGATTCTCCAGGCAAGAACATTGGAGTGGGTTGCCATTTCCTTCTCCAATCATGAAGTGAAAAGTGAAAGGGAAGTCGCTCAGTCGTATCCGACTCTTAGCGACCCCATGGACTGCAGCCCACCAGGCTCCTCCATCCGTAGGATTTTCCAGGCAAGAGTACTGGAGTGGGGTGCCATTGCCTTCTCCCATATTCAGTCTTAATTGATTGCCTTGCTCTCTACTGGACTAAGAATACTGAAGCAATCAGCAGAGAACTTTTACAGGCTCTCTAGCATCTCTGCTGACATACTTTAACTTTTCATTTACTATCACAGGAAAACAAACAAACAAAAAACAACAACAACCATGTATTCATCTATGTAAAATGCTATATATTCTCCCATTCCCACAACTTTCTGAAAGATGTAACTCCAGGAAGGCCCCCCATCTTCATACATCACAAATTTTTGGAGGTTATTTCCATCATTACCAACAGTATAAAAAATCCTGTTATTCTATCTGTAAGAAAAGAAAATATTTATTTCTTTTGATTCCACTTTACCTATCAACTACCACCTGTTTGTATCTTCCTATTTATAGCAAAGTTTCTTGAAACATATCTTTGTACTTGAAATCTCTAATTCTATTAATTTTCTCTGAAACTCGGAGAAAGTGCCCTTTGCCCATGCTGCTTCACCAAAAATTTGCATGAAAATTATTAATACAATATGCTAGATACCCAAAGTTTAATTAGATACAGGCTTTGCTTCTGAGAAATTTCTAGTGTAAAACAGTTGTTACTTTCCCTGGGATTATAAATAATTAAGGTAAAAAAAAGATACATTAACTAAAGCAAAATTTTTACAAGGCACAGTGAAATTGTTATACACGCAAACGGTATTCTTTAATGATAGCAAAAAAGAGCCAACAATCTCTGTAGCTCCAGACCTCCTGGATCTGCTAACTCTGACTGAAAGAACCACCATTTCCATTGACGAACATCACTGCCACCACTGCTACAAAGCTCAGCTAAATTCAGTTTTTGTCTTCAGAAGTCTTGCTTTGGATGCTAATCCAGTGGACTGGTGCTGGCTGCTGCCTTCTCTTTCATTCCCCTTTCTGTTTTTCTTCTTTGAATTCAGCAGTTAAAAGAAAACTATCTCTGGTCTGTCTGGGAGAACTAAGAACTATGACAAAGTGAAATACTTGAATTTGGAGGCTCAGTCCTTTTTGCTGATTTTTCTTGGCTATCAATGTGAACCTTAGTAACTATTAAAAAGTGAAAAATCTGCAGCACAGAGTTTCACTAGATTGATGTAACTAGAAATCTAAACTTCAAATTTCATAGGGAATGCTTTTTTTGTATATCACGGTCTAGAGTCTGTAGACCTCAGTGTCTTGGGTTTGCTAAAGGGCTTTATTTTGCTAATATCTTAACAGGAAAAACCTTAAACTTTCCTTTTCGGATAAGTTTGAATGTAGACTGATTGTCAGTGTGAGAGCTCAGAAATTAGACTTTGTTAGAAATGGAACCCTGACTTATACTACCTTTGCAACCTGAAGAAGGTGAATGAAACCTCCATGCCAATTTCCTCACCTGTAAAAGAGGAAGAATAATAGTACCTTTGGCCCATAGGGTAGTGGTTCCTATTGAATGTTGTATATGCAAAGTCCTTAGAACTGTCTCTGGAACATAAGTTCTTAAACAATAGCTATCATTTCTGTTTCTGATCCTAGTCACCACTCTGAAGAGTTGGTGGTCCAAGGCTGCATGAAGAGCAGTTATAAAAGATTTCAGAAAACATGATCAATAATGAAAATCAAATATTAAAACCTATGTCATAACATGATATGATGAATATATATGGAATTTTACCATATAAAAAGTCAAAAGAAACTGTTGAATATGTAAGGACTGAGAAAATATACCACCACTCAAATATCTTTTCACAGAAAAAGTTACTTAAGATTACATTCCATCTGGCCAAGAAATGAAAGGTAAAATTATAAAAAAATATATAAATGATGTATTCAGGAATGATACAAATATTCAAACATATTAAACATAAGTGGTATTTAATTAGCTGCTAAACACTTAATTGCAGCCATGAATACAATTATACACAATATGTTTTGTTTTTCAGTCCCTAAACTGTGTCCAACTGTTTGCAACCCCTTGGGCTACAGCACACCAGATGCCTCTGTCCTCCACCATCTCTCAGAGTTTGCTCAGATTCATGTCCATTGAGTAAGTGATGCTATCTAACCACCTCATCCTCTGCTGACCCCTTCTGCTTGTGCCTTCACTCTTTCACAGCGTCAGGGCCTTTTCCAGTAAGTCGGTTCTTCACATCAGGTGGCCAGAGTATTGGATATTTAGCATCAGCAACCAATGAATATTCAGGGTTGGTTTCCTTTAGGATTGACTACTTTGATCTCCACTCTCAAGAGTCTTCTCCAGCACCATAATTCAAAAGCATCAGTTCTTTGGCGCTCAGCTTTTTTTATGGTAGAACTCTCAAATAGATAAATGACTACCAGAAAATCCATAACTTCGATGATACAGACCTTTTCAGCAAAGTGATTCTCTGCTTTTTAATATGTTGTCTAGACTGTTCCTTCCAGGGAGCAAGCATCTTTTAATTTCATGGCTGCAGTCACCATCTAGAGTGATTTTGGAGCCCAAGAAAAGAAAATCTGTCACTGCTTCCACTCCCCGCCCCGCCCACCCCCCCGCCCCCGCTTCTATTTACCATAAAGTGCTGCAGGGTTGGGGGCACTGAATGTAGCAGTGCATGTATGGGGCCCATTTGAAGGAGGTCACCATTATCTTCATTACCTCCACCACAGTTTGGCCTCAGGTCAAATAACAGGGAGGAAACATAGCACTGCCCATCAACAGAAAATTGAATTAAGATTTACTGAGCATGGCCCTGCCCATAAGAACAAAACCCAGTTTCCCCCTCAGTCAGTGTTTCCCATTAGGAAGCTTCCATAAGCCTCTTATCCTTCTCCATCAGAGGGCAGGCAGAATGAAAAACACAACCACAACCACAGAAAACTAACCAATCTGATCACATGGACCACAGCCTTGTCTAACTCAATGAAACTGTGAGCCATGCCATGTAGGGCCAACCAAGACAGATGGGTCATGGTGGAGAGTTCTGACAAAATGTGGTCCACTGGAGAAGGGAATGGCAAACCACTTCAGTATTCTTGTTTTGAGAACCCCATGAACAGTATGAAAAGGCAAAAAGATAGGACACTGAAAGATGAACTCCACAGGTTGGTAGGTGCCCAATATGCTACTGGAGATCAGTGGAGAAATAACTCCAAAAGAATGAGGAGACGAAACCAAAGCAAAAACAACACCCAGTTGTGGATGTGACGGGTGATAGAAGCAAGGTCCGATGCTGTAAAGAGCAATATTGCATA
Organism: Bos mutus; assembly: GCF_027580195.1. NCBI lineage: Eukaryota > Metazoa > Chordata > Mammalia > Artiodactyla > Bovidae > Bos > Bos mutus. The sequence continues at coordinate 61,128,971 of NC_091621.1, read as the reverse complement.
GGAACCTGGAATGTTAGGTCCATGAATCAGGGCAACTTGGAAGTGGTCAAACAGGAGATGACAAGAGTGAACGTTGACATCTTTTAGGAATCAGCGAAATAAAATGGACTGGAATGGGCGAATTTAACTCGGATGACCATGATATCTACTACTGTGGGCAACAATCCCTTAGAAGAAACATCCATAGTCAACAAGAATCCGAAATGCAGTATTGGGTGCAAACTCAAAAACGACAGAATGACCTCTGTTCGTTTCCAAGGCAAGCCATTCAATATTACAGTAATCCAAGTCTATGCCCTGACCTTTAATGCTGGAGAAGCTGAATGGTTCTATGAAGACCTACAAAATCTTCTAGAACTAACAACCAAAAAAGATGTCCTTTTCATTATAGGGGATTGGAATGCAAAAGTAGGAAGTCAAGAGATATCTGGAGTAACAGGCAAATTTGGCCTTGGAGTACAGAATGAGCAGGGCAAAGGCTAACAGTTTTGCCAAGAGAACGCACTGGTCATAGCAAACACCCTCTTCCAACAACACAAGAGAAGACTCTACACGTGGACATCACTATATTGTCAATACCGAATTCAGATTGATTATTTTATTTGCAACCAAAGATGGAGGAGCTCTATACAGTCAGAAAACACAAGACTGGGAACTGGCTGTGGCTCAGATCATGAACTCCTTATTGGCAAATTCAGACTGAAATTTTAGAAAGTGGGGAAAACTACTAGACCATTCAGGTATGACCTAAATCAAGTCTGTTACTATTAAGCAGTGGAAGTAACAAATAGATTCAAGGAATTAGATCTGAGAGACAGAGTGCCTGAAGTTTCTATGAATGGATGTTTGTGACATTGTACAGGAGGCAGGGATCAAGACCATCCTCAACAAAATGAAATGCAAATGGGCAAAATGATTGTGTGAGGAAGCCTGTGAAAAGAAGAGAAGTGAAAGGCAAAGGAGAAAAGGAAAGATATAACCATTTGAATGCAGAGTTCCAAAGAATAGCAGATAGTCACGACCCAGATAGTCACAATGGTGTGATCACTCACCTAGAGCCAGACATCCTGGAATGTGAAGTCAAGTGGGCCTTAGGAAGCATCACTATGAACAAAGCTAGTAGAGGTGATGGAATTCCAGTTGAGCTATTTCAAACCCTAAAAGATGATGCTGTGAAAGTGCTGTGCTCAATATGACAGCAAATTTGGAAAAGTCAGCAGTAGCCACAGGACTGTAAAAGGTCAGTTTTCATTCCAATCCCAAAGAAAGGCAATGCCAAAGAATGCTCAACTACAGCACAATTATACTCATCTCACATGCTAGTAAAGTAATGCTCAAAATTCTCCAAGCCAGGCTTCAGCAATATGTGAACCATGAACTTCCAGATATTCAAGCTGGTTTTAGAAAAGGCAGAGGAACCAGAGATCAAACTGCCAACATCCACTGGATCATTGAAAAAGCAAGAGAGTTCCAGAAAAACATCTATTTCTGTTTTATTGACTATGCCAGAGCCTTTGACTGTATGGATCACAATAAAGTGAAAAATTCGGAAAGAGATGGTCATACTAGACCACCTGATCTGCCTCTTGAGAAAGCTGTATGCAGGTCAGGAAGCAACAGTAACTGGACATGGAACAACAGACTCGTTCCAAATAGGAAAAGGAGTACATCAAGGCTGTATATTGTCACCCTGCTTATTTAACTTATATGCAGAGTACATCATGAGAAACACTGGGCTGGATGAAGCACAAGTTGGAATCAAGATTTCTGGGAGAAATATCGATAACCTCAGATATGCAGATGACACCACCCTTATGGCAGAAAGTGAAGAGGAACTAAAAAGCCTCTTGATGAAAGTGAAAGAGGAGAGTTAAAACAGTTGCTTTAAAGCTCAGTATTGAGAAAACAAAGACCATGGCATCCGGTCCCATCACTTCATGGGAAATAGATGGGGAAACAGTGGCAGACTTTATTTTCTTGGGTTCCAAAATCACTACAGATGGTGACTGCAGCCATGAAATTAAAAGATGGTTGCTCCTTGGAAGAAAAGTTATGACCAACCTAGACAGCATATTAAAAAGCAGAGACATTACTTTGCCAAAACTGTCCATCTAGTCAAAGCTATGGTTATTCTAGTAGTCGTGTATGGATGTGCGAGTTGGACTATAAACATAGCTGAGCGCCGAAGAATTGACGCTTTTGAACTGTGTTGTTGGAGAAGACTCTTGAGCGTCCGTTGGACAGCAAGGAGATCCAACCAGTCCCTCTGAAAAGAAATCAGTCCTGAATATTCATTGGAAAGACTGAGGCTGAAACTGAAACTCCAATACTGTGGCCACCTGATGTGAAGAGCTGATTCATTGGAAAAGACCCTGATGCTGGGAAGAATTGAAGGCAGGAGGAGAAGGGGATGACAGAAGATGAGATGGTTGGATGGCATCACCAACTCAATGGACATGAGTTTGAGTAAACTCTGGGAGTTGGTGATGGGCAGGGAAGCCTGCCGTGCTTTAGTCCACAGGGTTGCATAGAGTCCGACATGATTGAGCAACTGAACTGAACAGAACTAATGGGAACAGATGCCATGATCTTAGTTTTTTGATCTTTGAGTTTCAAGCCAGCTTTTTCACTGTCTTCTTTCACCCTCATCAAGAGGCTCGTTAGTTCCTCTTCACTTTCTTCCATAAGGGTGGTATCATCTGCATCTGGAGACTTCCCTGGTGGCTCAGACCTTAAAGTGTCCACCTACAATGTGGGAGACCCAGGTTCAATCCCTGGGTAGGGAAGATCTCCTGGAGAAGGAAATGGCAACCCACTGCAGTATTCTTGCCTGGAAAATCCCTTGGATGGAGGAACCTGGTTTAGGCTACAGTCCATGGGGTCCCAAAGAGTTGGACACACCTGGTTGACCTCACTTTCCTTTCCTATCTGCATATTTGATGTTACTGTTGTTGCTCCCAGGAATCTTGATTCCAGTTTGTGCTTTATCCAGCCTGGCATTTCACATGATATACTCTGCATATAGGTTAAATAAGCAGAGTGACAATAAACAGTCTTGATGTACTCCTTACTCAATTTTTAATCAGTCCATTGTTCCATGTCTGGTTCTAACTTGCTTCTTGATCTGCATACAGGCTTTTTGGAAGACGAGTAAAGTGGTCTGGTACTCCCATCTCTTTAAGAAGTTTCCACAGTTTGTTCTGATCCACACAGTCAAAGATTTTAGCATAGTCAGTGAAGCAGAAAAATATGTTTTTCTGAAACTCTCTTGCTTTCTATGTGGTCCCATGAATGTTGGCAATTTCCCATGAACACTGGTTCCTCTGTCTCTTTGAAACACAGCTTGAACATCTGGAAGTTCTCGGTTCACATACTACTGTAGCCTACCTTTAAGGATTTTGAGCATAACTTTGCTAGCATGTGAAATGAGCAAAATTTTATGATAGTTGGAACATTCTTTGGCATTGATTGTCTTTGGAATTGGAATGAAAACAAACCTTTTCCTGTCCTGTGGCCACTGCTGAGTTTTCCAACTTTGTTGATGTGCTGAGTGCAGCACTTTCACAGCATCATCTTTTAGGATTTAAAATAGCTGAAATCCCATCACTTCCACTAGCTCCACTAGCTTTGTTCATAATAATGCTTTCTAAGGCAAGCTTGACTTGACAATCCAGGATGTCTGGCTCTAGACGTGTGACCACAGCATCATGGTTATCCAGGTCATTAAGACCTTTTTTGTATAGTTCTTCTGTGTATTCTTGCCACCGCTTCTTACTCTCTTCTGCTTCTGTTAGGTTTTTACCATTTCTGTACTTTATCATGCCCATCCTTGCATGAAATATTCCCTTGATGAATCTCCAGTTTCCTTGTAGAAATCTTTTGAAGAGTCATTCCCATTCTATTGTTTTCTTCTATTTCTTTGCATTATCCACTTAAGAAGGCCTTATTATCTCTCCTTGCTATTCTCTGGAACTCTTCATTCAGTTGGGTATATCTTTCCCTTTCTCCTTTGCCTTTCACTACTCTTCTTTCCTCAGCTATTTCTAAAGCCTCCTCAGACAACCACTTTGCCTTCTTGTGTTTCTTTTTCTTTGGAATGGTTTTCATCACTGCTTCCTGTACACTTTTACAAACGTCCATGCGTAGCTCTTCAGGCACTCTGTCTACCAGATCCAGTCCCTTGAATCTATTCATCACCTGCACTATATAATCATAAGGGATTTTATTTAGGTCATACCTGAATGGCCTATTGGTTTTCCATACTTTCTTCAATTTAAGTCTGAATTTCACAACAAGGAACTCATGATCTGAGACACATAGTCAGCTCCAGGTCTTGTTTTTACTGATTGTATAGTACTTCTCCATCTTTGACTACAAAGAACGTAGTCAGTCAAATTTCGGTATTGACTATCCAGAGATGTCCATGTGTGGAGTCTCTTGGATTGTTGGAAAAGGCATTCACTATGACCAGCAAGTTTTCTTGACAAAACTCGGTCAGTCTTGGCCCTGCTTCATTTTGTACTCCAATGCCAAACGTGCCCGTTATTCTGGGTATCTCTTCACTTCCAGCTTTTACATTCCAATCCCCTGTTATGAAAAGGACATCTGTTTTAGGTATTAATTCTAGAAGGTGTCATTGGTATTCATAGAACTGGGCAACTTCAGCTTCTTTGGCATTTGTGGTTGGGGCAGAGACTTGGATTACTGTAATATTGAATGGTTTGCCTTGGAAACAAACTGAGACCATTTTGTCTTTTTTGAGGTTGCACTCAAGTACTGCATTTTGGACTCTGGTTGACTGTGAGGGTTATTCCATTTCCTCTAAGGAATTCTTTCCCACAGTAGTAGATATAATGGTCACTTGAATTAAATTTGCTCATTTCTGTCCACTTTAGATCACTGATTCCTAAGATGTTGGTGTTCAATCTTGCCATCTCCTGCTTGACTACATCCAGTTTACCTTGATTCATGGACCTAACATTCCCAGTTTTTATGTAATATTGTTCTTTATAGAATTGGATTTTACTTTTGCCACCAGATAAATGCACAGCTGAGCATCATTTCTGCCCGCCTGCTTCATTCTTACAGGAGCTACTAGTAATTGCCATCTACTCTTCCCCACTGGCATACTGAACACCTTCCAACCTGGGGGGCTCTTATTCAGGAATCCTATCTTTGTGCCTTTTCATACTCTCCATGGGGTTCTCCAGGGAAGGATACTGGAGTAGGTTGTTATTTCCTTCTCCAGTCGATCAGGATTTATCAGAACTTGGCACTATGACCTGTGCATTTTGGGTGGCCCTGCATGGCATGGCTCATAGATTCATTGAGTTATGGAAGCCCCTTCACCACAATAAGGCTGTGACCCAATAGACAATATACATTGAAGTATTGTATAAAAGTTTCTAATAATATGAATTTATGTTAACAGAGATGGAGAAGTTTAGTACAGGAGAAGAGCAAGAATACAGAAACATTCAATTCTTCCACTTTCTAAGTTGTGCAAAAATGATACAATTACAATAAAGAAATATAGGTGATTTTTTTCAGGAAAAACAGGATCCACTAGTTTGATTACAAATAATTTGTATTTGTCATGTATTGAAGAGTATAAACCAAAGAAACCCAGTTCAACAGCCAAAGCAAAAAAAAAAAAAAAAAACATGAAAGAAAAAGGAAAGAAATTTTGAAGACAAGAAAAATTGCTCATAATAGTTTAATGAGAAAAGCAGCATATAAAATTACACATAGTATGATTCTGACTTTGAGAAAAGTGTCTCAACTGTGTGCTCATGCTTATGCTTCATTGCTGGGTCTTGCCTGACTGTGACGCCATGGACCATAGCCTGCCAGACTCCTCCATCTGTTGGATTTTCCAAGCAATAATACTAGAGTGGGTTGCCATTTCATTCTCCAGGGCATCTTCCCAACCCAGAGATCAAACCCTGCTTTGATCTTCTGCATTGGCAGGAGGATTCTTTACTACTGAACCACCAGGAAAGCCCTTTAAACTAGTTTGAGAGATGACAAAGATCTATTTAAACTGAACTTTAAATAATTGTGGGTGTAGATAAGTGAACATTTTCAGCAAAGCATAAAAAAAGCAATATATAAGAAAGTAATTTCCAAGAACAGACCAAAATTGAACAAGGTTAGTATGTGACTCAAAATGGAAAAATCAGCAAAACATGTATCATAAACTGTGTTGATATTCAGCTCAGTTCAGTTCAGTTCAGTTGCTCAGTCGCGTCCGACTCTTTGCAACCCCATGAATCACAGCACGCCAGGCCTCCCTGTCCATCACCAACTCCCGGAGTTCACCCAGACTCAAGTCCATCGAGTCAGTGATGCCATCCAGCCATCTCATCCTCTGTAGTCCCCTTCTCCTCCTGCCCCCAATCCCTCCCAGCATCAGAGTCTTTTCCAATGAGTCAACTCTTCACATGAGGTGGCCACAGTACTAGAATTATCAGCTTTAACATCATTCCTTCCAAAGAAATCCCAGGGCTGATCTCCTTCAGAATGGACTGGTTGGATGTCCTTGCAGTCCAAGGGACTCTCAAGAGTCTTCTCCAATACCACAGTTCAAAAGCATCAATTTTTTGGCGCTCAGCTTTCTTCACCGTCCAACTCTCACATCCATACATGACCACAGGAAAAACCATAGCCTTGACTAGACAGACCTTTGTTGGCAAAGTAATGTCTCTGCTTTTCAATATGCTATCTAGGTTGGTCATAACTTTCCTTCCAAGGAGTAAGCGTCTTTTCATTTCATGGCTGCAGTCACCATCTGCAGTGATTTTGGAGCCCCCCAAAATAAAGTCTGATACTGTTTCCACTGTTTCCCCATCTATTTCCCATGAAGTGATGGGACCAGATGCCATGATCCTAGTTTTCTGAATGTTGAGCTTTAAGCCAGCTTTTTCACTCTCCACTTTCACTTTCATCAAGAGGCTTTTGAGTTCCTCTTCACTTTCTGCCATAAGGGTGGTGTCATCTGCATATTTGAGGTTATTGATATTCCTCCCGGCAATCTTGATTCCAGCTTGTGTTTCTTCCAGTCCAGCACTTCTCATGATGTACTCTGCATAGAAGTTAAATAAGCACGGTGACAATATACAGCCTTGACGTACACCTTTTCCTATTTGGAACCAGTCTGTTGTTCCACGTCCAGTTCTAACTGTTGCTTCCTGACCTGCATACAGATTTCTCAAGAGGCAGATCAGGTGGTCTGGTATTCCCATCTCTTTCAGAATTTAACCACAGTTGATTGTGATCCACACAGTCAAAGGCTTTGGCATAGTCAATAAAGCAGAAATAGATGTTTTTCTGGAACTCTCTTGCTTTTTCCATGATCCAGCGGATGTTGGCAATTTGATCTCTGGTTCCTCTGCCTTTTCGAAAACCAGCTTGAACATCTGGAAGTTCATGGTTCACGTATTGCTGAAGCCTGGCTTGGAGAATTTTGAGCATTACCTTACTAGCATGTGAGATGAGTGCAATTGCGTGGTAGTTTGAGCATTCTTTGGCATTGCCTTTCTTAGGGATTGGAATGAAAACTGACCTTTTCCAGTCCTGTGGCCACTGCTGAGTTTTCCAAATTTGCTGGCATATTGAGTGCAGCACTTTCACAGCATCGTCTTTCAGGATTTGGAATAGCTCAACTGGAATTCCATCACCTCCACTAGCTTTGTTCCTAGTGATGCTTTCTAAGGCCTACTTGACTTCACATTCCAGGATGTCTGGCTCTAGGTCAGTGACCACACCATCATTATATCTGGGTCAGGAAGATCTTTTTTGTACAGTTCTTCTGTGTATTGTTTCCACCTCTTCTTAATATCTTAATATCTTCTTGATATCTTAATATCTTCTGCTTTGTTATCTTCAGCTCAGAACATCCAAAAAAATTTCTCATAGTTATAGCTGATCTTGTATTTTTGACAAATCTCTTACTGAAGAGATGTTATAAATTAAGATAGCAATCCCTTTGAGGTCTCTATATAGTAGGATTGTATAGAATATATTAAATTTATGATGATGATGATACAGATAAAATTATGGTTCTAAAGTATGTCAGCATTCTTAAGAATTTTTTTACTTAAAGTTTCCAGTTAAATAATATTTCAAGAAAACTACTAGTAAGTACCAACTGTTCAGTATTGCTCTTGAGTATTTGCTGTGCTTAGTCGCTCAGTCATGTCCAACTCTTTGCGACCCCATGGACTGTAGCCCACCAGATTTCTCTGTCCATGGGGATTCTCCTGGAGTCGGTTGCTATGCCCTCCTGCAGGTATCTTCCCAACCCAGGGGTTGAACTAAGGTCTCCCGCATTACAGGCTCTCTACTATCTTTGACTCTAAATCTTAAGTGCTTTCAGAGAGATTGCATTTCAAAGATGAAATTGTAGAAAGTTTCAGTTGTGCAAAATGAATAAGTTCTAGAGATTTGCTCTACAACATTGTCCCTATAGTTAACAGTCCTGTATTGTGCACTTAAAAAAATTAACATCTTATACTGTGTCCTTAACATAATAAATAAAATTTTGTAATGAATAAATAAAATGATAAAACAATTAGGGAAACCTGTATTTAAACCCTGCTTCTAATATTTACCTGTAGTGTGAGAGAGAAAACATATGTTTCTGAGATTTTATCTTACTATATATAAAATAAAAATAAAGTGATTACTTTCAGAACTCTTTTCTTTTATGGGATTGTTTTAATCCAGATGTTTCTTTTATATTTCTTCCTGTCATATTATTTTTTTATTTAAAAAATTTTTATTTTATATTAAACTCTTTGAGAACAAAATAGAACATTTAAAGGAGTCAACTAATATAATACATGATCAACATGCTTCCCTCCCACTATTCCACTACTCTGAGATTTTTGCCCTTGTTCATTATCTGCATACTTCCATCATTGTCAAACATCTATCATACATCATCATAAATATAGGTTTGATCATCAGTCACCTTAAATAAACTAGGCATTCCTTGAAGGGACAGATATTTTTCATTTACCTTTTTCATTTCTATAAAGGAAAGTACCCATAACTCCCCAGTATAACCTAAACATCTACCCTTTGTGCTCCATTACTGCTAGTCACATGAATCTCTGTAACATGTACCTTTTATTATAATGTTTTGATTAGGAATCTGTATCTTCTGAAGATATGTAATATCATTAAGGGTAGGAATACAGTGTCTCCCAGCTTAAAAACATTCAGTACTGTCCTAGATAAAACCATGGTCTCATGTTACCACTGTTTTCTATTTAAGGTACATGTAGCACTCAGGGTTGGATGTCATCACCGACTTGACGAACATGAGTTTGAGCAAGCTCCGGGAGTTGGTGATAGATAGGGAGGCCTGGAATACTGCAGTCCATGCATAGCAATGAGTTGGACATGACTGAGTGACTGAACTGAACTGATAGCACTCAAATCTGAGAACCGTGTTGTAAAAATGACAGGTGCTCTCCCTGTGCTTGTGGTATTCACAGTTTGATTTTCTCTCTAACCCACATGAACCTCTTCAAATATCTAACGATTGTTAGATAAGGCAAGGCTTAGCACTGTGTTAGGAATTTGGGGAGATATGGAGATATAAGATAAAATCTCTATATTCTCAAGAGATTACACTGTATTTGGAGAAGAAAATAAATGAAATGACACTGAGTAAGACAGCATTAATAAGAAATTTAGACTTGTATTTTAAGTTATGAGGCAGTCAATAGAATATGAGGAGGAAGAAAGGCAGATTTGAGATCAGATTTTGAGATATAGTAAGAAGATTAATAATTTATTTTACCAGATTAGTGTTTTCAAATCTAATTATATGAGTTATCTAAGGTGATTATTAAAAATATGAACTCGAAATATCCAGAGATGAAGATGTCATTGGCAACAAGCATTGTGATTCTTATTTTCAATAAAGTTTCTAAGGACTGAGAGCCACACAAAGATATTTCTAGCACCTTCATTGAGGAATAATTTAAATACAACAAAATTAATCTGATTTAAGTATACACTGCCATGATTTTAATGGATAGAGTTATATAGTTATCAGTCAGTTCAGTCGCTCAGTCGTGTCCAACTCTTCACAACCCCAAGAATAACAGCATGCCAGGCCTCCCTGTCCATCACCAACTCCAGGAGTTCACCCAGACTCACGTCCATCAAGTCAGTGATGCCATCCAGCCATCTCATCCTCTGTCGTCCCCTTCTCCTCCTGCCCCGATCCCTCCCAGCATCAGAGTCTTTTCCAACGAGTCAACTCTTCACATGAGGTGGCCAAAGTACTGGAGTTTCAGCTTTAGCATCATTCCTTCCAAAGAAATCCCAGGGCTGATCTCCTTCAGAATGGACTGGTTGGATCTCCTTGCAGTCCAAGGGACTCTCAAGAGTCTTCTCCAACACCACAGTTCAAAAGCATCGATTCTTCGGTGCTCAGCCTTCTTCACAGTCCAACTCTCACATCCATACATGACCACAGGAAAAACCATAGCCTTGACTAGACGGACCTTTGTTGGCAAAGTAATGTCTCTGCTTTTCAATATGCTATCTAGGTTGGTCATAACTTTCCTTCCAAGGAGTAAGCGTCTTTTAATTTCATCGCTGCAATCACCATCTGCAGTGATTTTGGAGCCCAAAAAGATAAAGTCTGACACTGTTTCCACATCTATTTCCCATGAAGTAATGGGACCAGAAATCAACATAATACAATTTTAGAATATTCCCATTATCCTAAAAAAGACCCCTAGTGTTCACTTGGAGTCACTTCATTTTCTTACCTCTGTTCAATTCAGTCATCAGTCATGTCCAACTCTTTGTGACCTCATGCCCTGCAGCACGCCAGGCCTTCCAGTCCATGACCAACTCCCAGAGTTTACTCAAACTCGCGTCCATTGATTTGGTGATGCCATCCAACCATCTCATCCTCTGTCCTCCCCTTCTCCTCCCACCTTCAATCTTTCCCAGCATCAGGGTTGTTTCAAGTGAGTCAGTTCTTCACATCAAGTGGCCAAAGTATTGGAGTTTCAGCTTCAACATCAGTCCTTCCAGTGAATATTCAGGACTGATTTCCCCTAGGATGGACTGATTTGATCTCCTTGCAGCCCAATGAATTCTCAAGACTCTTCTCCAACACCATAGTTCAAAAGCATCAATTCTTCGGCACTCAGCTTTCCTTATAGTACAACTCTCACATCCATACGTGACTACTGGAAAAATCATAGCTTTGACTATATGGACCTTTGTTGGCAAAGTAATGTCTCTGCTTTTTAATAAGCTGTTTAGGTTGGTCATAATTTTTCTTCCAAGGAGCAAGCATCTTTTAATTTCATGGATACAGTCACCATCTGTAGTGTTTTTGGAGCCCCCTAAAATAAAATCTGCCACTGTTTCCACTGTTTCCCCATCTATTTCCCATGATGTGATGGAGACAGATGCCATGATCTTAGTTTTCTGAATGTTGAGTTTTAAGTCAGCTCTTTCACTTTCATCAAGAGGCTCTTTAGTTCTTTGCTTCCTGCCATAAGGGTGGTGTCATCTGCATATCTGAGATTATTGATATTTCTCCCAGCAATCTTGATTCCAGCTTGTGCTTCATCCAGCCCAGCATTTCTCATGATGTACTCTGCATATAAGTTAAATAAGCATGGTGACAATATACACCCTTGAGATACTCCTTTCCTGATATGGAACCAGTCTGTTGTTCTTTGTCAAGTTCTATAACTGTTGCTTCTTGACCTGCATAGAGATTTCTCAGGAGGCAGGTCAGGTGTTGTGTTATTCCCATCTCTTGAAGAATTTTCCACAGTTTACTGTGATCCACACAGTCAAAGGCTTTGGCATAGTCAATAAAGCAGAAGTAGATGTTTTTCTGGAACTCTTTTGCTTTTTCTAAGATGCAGTCGATGCTGGCAATTTGTTCTCTGGTTCCTCTGTCTTTTCTAAAGCCAGCTTGAACATCTGAAAGTTCACAGTTCACATTCTGTTGAAGCCTGGCTTGCAGAATTTTGAGCATTACTTTAATAGCGTGTGAGATGAATGCAATTGTGTGGTAGTTTGAGCATTCTTTGGCATTGCCTTTCTTTGGGATTGGAATGAAAACTGACCTTTTCCAGTCCTGTAGCCACTGCTGAGTTTTCCAAATTTGCTGGCATATTAAGCACAGTACTTTCACAGCATCATCTTCCAGGATTTGAAATAGCTTAACTGGAATTCCATCACCTCCACTAGCTTTGTTCACAGTGATGCTTCCTAAGGCCCACCTGACTTTGGAGTACAGAATGAAACTCCGTAAGGCTAACAGAGTTTTGCCAAGCAAATGCATTGGTCATAGCAACCACCGTCTTCCAATCTCTGTCTCTAGGAAGCTATTAGTGTACTCTCCATCTCTATAGCTTTGCCTTTTCTAGATATTTCATATACATGGAATCATACAGTTTGCAATCTTTTGTGATTGGCTCCTTTCCCTTATCATGATCTTTTTAGTTTCATTTATACTGTAGTATCAGTAGTTCGCTATTGGTATTTCTGAGTAGCATTTCATTACATAGATATACAGTGTTTTGTCCATACATTTGCCAGTTGAGGGATATTTATGCCACTTCCATTTTTGGCTGTTACGAATAATGCCTTTACCAACATATGTAAATAGGTTATATGTGGACATATGAGTTCATTTCTCCTGGTAGATTTCTAAATTGAACTTATGTTTATTTTTTTTAGGAAACTGCCAAAATGTTTTTGATAGTGGCTGTATTATATTAGATGCCAATCAGCAATTCATGGAAGTTTTAGGTTTTCTACAATATCATCAGCGCTTAGTATTGGCTCTGTTTTTGATTATAGGATTCTCTGGATGTGAACTGTAATCTCATTTTGGTTTAAATTTGGATTTCCAAATGACTAAAGGTACTGAGTATATTTACATGTGTTCATTGATAGCCACTTATCGTTATTAGTGAAACATCTATTCAAATTGCCCACTTTTTTTAATGTTCCACTATCTTAATTTTTTCCAGATTTATTGAGATATAATTAGCATATAACATTGTGTCAGTTTAAAGTGTACAGCATGATGATTTGATACACTTATACATCATAAAATGATTACCACACTAGGATTAGTTAACACCTCCATCACCTCAAATAATTACTATTTCTTCCTTGTGCTGAGAGCAATTTTCAGTAATGTAATACACTGTTGTTAACTATAGTCACCATGCTGTACCCTAGATCCTGAGAAATTATTCATCTTATAACTTGAAGTTTATACCCTGTGATCAACATCTCCCTAGTCTCTCTTCACATACTGCCCTCAATCTCTGGCAACCATCATTCTATTCATACAATCTATGATCATCTATTTCCTATGATTTCAACTCTTTTAGATTCCTCATATAAGTAAGATCACTTAGGTTTTTCTGTCTCTATGTGACTCATTTCATTTAGCATAATGCTCTCAAAGTCCATCTGTGTTTTTACAGGACTGGATTTCCTTCTATCTCATGACAAACATAAGTCAATTGCTGGATTATATGATAGGTATATTTTCACTTTTTTGAGGGACCTCCATACTCTTTTCCATAGTGAAAGTACCAATTTTGTTGGTGCTGCAGCCTGTCTACTGGAATTTTGGATTTCCGCAAAGCCTCTCCTGATTATTGGTGATTGTCTAAGACAGTGTTCTCTAATGCCTTACGTACCACAGTCAAGAGGCATGAGTGCTTAGGCACTCAGTCATGTCTGACTCTTTGCGATCCTTTGGACTTTAGCCTGTAGGTTCCTCTGACGATGGGATTTTTCAGGCAAGAAAGAATACTGGAGTGGGTTGTCATTTCCTCCTCCAGGGGATCTTCCCAACCCAGGGATTGAAAAGGTGTCACCTGTGTCTCCTACACTGCAGGCAGATTCTTTACCTGTTGAGCCATCGGGGAAGCCCACAGCCGAGAGGGGCTGGAGATGGTTCACGGACCACTGCATGATCTGCAGTTGGACGCAGGATCTATATGTCTATCACTCAATACACAATGGGGGAGACCCCTTTCAGGTCTCTTGGCATGTAGTGCTGAATCCCACAGCTTCCACAAAGGCATTTTAATGCATGAATTGGTGCCAAATTGTTGTTGTTGAGGGGGCAATATGAGTGACTACGTTTTTGATATCACTTTCTATTTGGGAATAATTTAAATATCTCATTATTGAATTGTGAGAGTTTTTATTATATTCTGAATACAAGTCCTTTATCAGGTAAACACTTTGGGAATATTTTCTCCTAGTTGTCTCTGTCTTTTCATTTTTCTTTATGGTCCTTTTAAAGTATGCATTTTAAAATTCTGTTGAAGTCCAATATATCAGTATTTTGTGAATTGTTTTTAGTACTATGTATCTGTGCCTAATCCAAGGCCTCAAACATTTTCTCCTAAAATGTGTACTGTTTTGCTCTAATGTTTACATCTTTGGGCCATTTGAGTTAATTTCTGTGTATGGTATGAGATAAAGGTCTAAAATAATGCTTTTATGTGGATATCCATTATCCCAGCATCATTTGTTGAAAAAACTGTATTCTCCACATTAAACTGTCTCATTATTTGTTAAAAATCAATTGACTGTAAATTGAAGAATTTGTTTTGGATTCTCTCATCTTCCATGTTCTATCCTTATGTCTGTGCTTATTATATCTTAAGGACATGTTTATTCTTAAGCTAGCTTGATTATAGCACTTTTAGGATAAGTTGTGAAATTAGAAAGTCCTTCAGTTTGTCATGTTTCAGGACTGTTTGGCTATTTGAGGTTTTTCACCTTTCCATATAAATTTTAGAATCACTTTCTCCCTACCTGCAAAATGTCTGCAGACATTTTGATAGGAATTGTGCTCAATATGGAGCTTCCCTGGTGGCTCAGCAGTAAAGAGTCCACCTGCAATGCAGGAGACATGGGTTGGCAGGCAACCCACTCCAGTATTCTTGCCTAGAGAATCACATGGACTGAGGAGCCTGGAGGGCTATTGTCCATAGGGCTGCAGAGTTGGACATGACTGAAGCAACTAAGCATACACATGTGCTCAGTATATAGATCAATGTGTGCATATGTGTTTTCTTAATTTTGAGTCTTTGAAATATGGACATGGAATGTCTCTGTTTAAATCTTCTTTAATTTTTATTAGCAATATTTTATAACTTTTAATGTGTTTTTTCAGTGTTCATTTTCAGTACATACAAGCTATGTATTTTGCTAAATTTATTCTCAGTTATTTTATTTTTATGTTATTGTGGATAGAATTGTTTTCTTTTATTACTTTTTCATACTAGGTAGGAACATAATGTTTGTATATTCTTCTTTTATTTGGTAACCTTGCTGAACTAGTTTATTGGGTCTGATAGTTTGGGAGGTTTCTCACTGTCTTCTTTTGCACATGAAAGAATTTTAAGAAAGGGAGTAGTATAATCATATTTGAATTTTAAATAGATAAGTTTGCAGCTGTGAGGAGTATGTATTTGCAGGAGGAAATGCTGGAGCAAAAGAGATTATTTTTTCAACACTGTTGGAATAGTTACTGACAACCAGAATCCAGCAGGAACATGTAACAAGACTAGAAATACATCAGAAATGAATTAAGAAAGATAATTGCTTACTTTTTTTTCACAGAACCAGTTATGTTTATTTTAAGAAAATTGTCTTAAGCTGTCTTTTCAATTAATTACATTTTGAGCTCATTAAAGCTCGTAGACTTCTGCTTCCAATAATGGCAGACTGCAAATAAAATCAGCTTTGTTGATAAGGAAAACTACCAATGTTTCACATTAAAAAAAAAAAAGTTCACCTATAATCTAATATGACACAAAAGATAGTAAAGAATAGAGAGTATGGGATCAGGAGGTTAGGTTTCTGACTTTTAGTTGCTTTTTCCCCTAATTTTAGAGGGACTGGATCAGCACATTTTGCAGCTTCATGAGGCTAGAGAGACAGATATTAGAGTCAATTCCTGACAAGGTAGAAAGGCCCTGGTGAGTCCTCCTCATTTGGAGTTGAGATTCTGAAGGCCTGTAATCTAGAAGGATCTTCCCAGAAATTATTTGAATGGAGGTAATTAAGGATTATGGAGAAGGCAATGGCACCCCACTCCAGTACTCTTGCCTGGAAAATCCCATGGACGGAGGAGCCTGGTAGGCTGCAGTCCATGGGGTCGCTAAGAGTCAGACACTACTGAGCGACTTCACTTTCACTTTTCACTTTTATGCATTGGAGAAGGAAATGGCAACCCACTCCAGTATTCTTGCCTGGAGAATCCCAGGGACAGAGGAGCCTAGTGGGCTTCCGTCTATGGGGTCACACAGAGTTGGACATGACTGAAGCGACTTAGCAGCAGCAATTAAGGATTGCTGTGTTTCCTAGGCACCTTGCCAAAATAAATCGATATTTCCTGTAGAGGAAGATAATATAATCCTAGAACTAAAATGACTTCCACTAACAATTTTAAAATAAATGACTGCCAGAGTCAAAAATAACCATGCACATGAAATGACAAGACAGTAGGAATGAGCAATAAGAAAAAATAGAAAATAACAGAAATAGGCATAGGAGGTACAGACATTGAAGACAAAATAACTATGCTTCCAGCACTCAGTGATAAAAGACAAGATGGTAAATTTTTATAGGAAACCAAAAATTTTAAAAAGCAAAACAAATGGAAATTGTAGAACTAAAAGGAAAGTAAACACAATAAAGAACCAAATAAATGAACTCAACAACAGATTAGACACAGCAGAGAAAATTAGTGAATCAAAAGTTAGGTACAAATAAGATTTTTGACAAATCATAGACAAAGATGTAGATAATACAGACAGGCTATAGGAGGCATAGAATACAAAATGAGAAGAATAAGCATATGGGAAGTAGAACTCAAGAATGGAAGGAAAAAAAGAAAAAAACTTTTCCCAAAATAATAAAAGGCACTAAGTTACAATGTCAATAATCCCTATGAACACAAAACAGGGGAAAAAAAATACATTTCATTGTAAGGATCATCATTTTAAAACTCATTTAAGAAATCCCTTAAAGCAGCCAAAAAGAAAAACAAAAAGTACTATTTATCCTAGTGAAAGTCACTCAGTCTTGTCCAATTATTTGTGATCCCTGGGCTGTAGACTGCTAGGCTCCTCTGTCCATAGAATTCAAATCAGAATACTGGAGTGGGTAGCAGTTCCCATATCCAGGGGATCTTCCCAATCCAAGGACTGAACCCAGGTCTCCCACATTGCAGGCAGATTCTTTACCATCTGAGCCACCAGGGAAGCCCAAGAATACTGGAATGAGTAGCTTATCCCTTCTCTAGGGATCTTCCCAACCCAGGAATCAAACTGGGGTCTCCTGCATGGCAAGTGGATTCTTTACCAGTTGAGCTACCAGGGAAGCCCATTTATCCTTAAGGGGGCCACAATTAAATTGGCAACTACCTTCTCGATAGCAATGATGAAGTTCAGTATGAAATGATATGTTGAGTCATCAAAAAAAAAATACTGCTAATCTAAAAGTCTATATCCAGTGAAAAAGGTGAAATAGAGGCATTTTCAGAAAGTCCTAAGCTGAGAAATGAGTTATCTTTAGATCAACAGTACAGGAAATATGGAAGGACTGCTCATCAAGTAGAATAAAAATGACCTCAAATGAAAGATCTAAGATTCAGAAAGAGTGATTAGTAACACAAATGGCAAATGTATAAAAAAAAATAAAGGAATAAAAATTGCCTATAGACAACTACAAAATAATATCTTCATATCATACACATGGAAATATAAAGCAGGAAAAGTACACGTTAACATTACATTTTGGTACACTGAAATAGATGTTGCAATCTATACATTAACTTTTAGAAGAATAGCAAAACAGTGTAAAACTGCCAGAGTAGTACAAGGTTAAAACTGAATGATTAAAAAAGCATTGTTAATCAATTCAAAAGGAGACATGAAATGTTAGTAACAGAAATGCAAAACATACAGAGAAAATGAAAAGCCTGTAGTAAGACAATAGATGAAGTACAAATATCCAGGTAAACACAGTAAATATAAAAAGACCAAATAATTTTAAAAGGAAAATTGACAAACTACATAAAAACAAAATCCAGAAATTAAATGCTGCTTGTGAGTGATACATGTGTAGATGCAGACACATTGAAAGTAAAAGGATAGAAAAAGATGTACAGTGCAAAAGCTAACCAAAAAGAAATCTGCTAAAATACTATTACTCAGAGACAACAGAATTGATGAGAAAATTCCTGTCTAAGAAACTTCATGATGACATAAGATTAAATTGACCATGAAGAGAACAAGGACGCAGCTGAATACAACTAATAAAAACCTCAAAACATATGCAAAAAATTATAGAATTGTGAAGAGAAATGGGAACTTTATACATAGTGGGGGGCATTAAAGTTTGGATTTATACCAACATAGAACTTTAAACTTGGAATTGTAAAGTGAAGTTGAATTTTTAGAAGAAAAATTAAATTTACTTAACAATGTTCTGAAAAATAGGATTTTAGAGATCAAATATTTTCTAAGAAAAAGACATCAGTAGGTAAAATTTTTCTGCCTCTGGCGATGGAAACTGCGATGGAATATTTTGTATGGAATATATTGTATAGTTCATAAGACCATATTCTGATAACAGAATATATCAGGCAATAAAATGTTTAAATGGCATTTTTAATAGAACTGTTAAATGATGTTTCCCATATATAAAAATAACAATAGTCTTGTTATTCAGTTCAGTTCAGTCCCTCAGTCTTGTCCAACTCTTTGCGACCTCATGGACTGCAGCACGCCAGGCCTTCCTGTCCGTCACCAACTCTGGAGCTTGCCCAAACTCATGTCTATGGAGTCGATGATGCCATCCAACCATTCATCCTCTGTCATCCCCTTCTCCTCCCACCTTCAATCTTTCCCAGCATCAGGGTGTTTGCTAATGAGTCAGCCCTTCTCATCAGGTGGCCAGAGTACTGGAACTTCCCCTTCAGCATCAGTCCTTCAAATGAGTACTCCAAATTGATTTCCTTTAGGATTGACTGGTTTAATCTCCTAGCTGTCCAAGGGATTCTCAAGAGTCTTCCCCAACACTACAGGTAAAAAGCATTAATTCTTCAGTACTCAGCTTTCTTTATGGTCCAACTCTAACACCCATACGTGACTACTGGAAGAACATAGCTATGACTCTATGGACCTTTGTCAGCAAAGTAATGTCTCTGCTTTTTAATATGCTGTCTAGGTTGGTCATAGCTTTTCATCCAAGGAGCAAGGATCTTCTAATTTCATGGCTGCAGTCACCATCTGCAGTGATTTTGGAACCCAAGAAAATAAAATATCTCACTATTTCCATTGCTTCCCCATCTGTATGCCATGAAGTGATGGCACCAGATGTCATGATCTTAGTTTTTTCAATGTTGAGTTTTAAACCCAACTTTTTCACTCTCCTCTTTCACTTTCATCAAGAGGCTCTTTAGATCGTCTTTGCTTTCTGCCATAAGGGTAGTGTCATCTGCATATCTGAGGTGATTGATATTTCTCCCAGCAATCTTGATTCCAGCTTGTGCTTCATTCAGCCTGGCATTTCTCATGATGTACTCTGCATATAAGTTAAATAAGCAGGGTGATAATACACAGCCTTGACGTACTCCTCTTCCTATTTGGAACCAGTCTGTTGTTCCATGTCCAGTTCTAACTGTTGCTTCCTGACCTGCATACAAATTTCTCAAGGGGCAGGTCAGGTGGTCTGATATTCCCATCTCTTTCAGAATTTTCCACAGTTTATTGTGATCCACACAGTCAAAGGCTTTGGCATAGTCAGTAAAGCAGAAATAGATGGCAAATAGCAAAATTAACATGGGCTTACAGGCAAAGGAACACTTCAAAGCAGAAGTCTTCTGCCAAATACTCTAGGAATAACTGTCAGTTCTTATACCTGCTTTTGAAAGCAACCTGAAATCTCTTCAGCACCTTCTGAAAGAAGAGGGAGGAGGATATAAGAGCCAAGAGAGATGAGATTGACTTTGCTCCCATGGCACCCATTCCAAGTTCCAGGATAAGGGATCTCAGTACGGGAGGCAAAAATATTTTAAAATTTAATTTTGGGAGAAATCTATCCTAATTCATGGACCAAGAAAGAAATTAGCTATTATTCAGAATCTTAAGAGACACTTGGAGTAACAGGCAAATTTGGCCTTGGAGTACAGGATGAAGCAGGGCAAAGGCTAATAGAGTTTTGCCAAGAGAATGCACTGGTCATAGCAAACATCCTCTTCCAACAACACAAGAGAAGGTTCTACACATGGACATCACCAGATGGTCAACACCTAAATCAGACTGATTATATTCTTTGCAGCCAAAGATGGAGAAGCTCTATACAGTCAGCAGAAACAAGACCGGGCTCAGATCTGACTGTGGCTCAGATCATGAACTCCTTATTGCCAAATTCAGACTTAAATTGAAGAAAGTGGGGAAAACCTCTAGACCATTCAGGTATGACCTAAATCAAATCCCTTATGATTTTACAATGGAAGTGAGAAATAGATTTAAGGGACTAGATCTGGTAGACAGAGTGCCTGATGAACTATGGATAGAGGTTCGTGACATTGTACAGGACACAGAGATCAAGACCATCCCCAAGGAAAAAAAAATGCAAAAAAGCAAAGTGGCTGTCTGAGGAGGCCTTAAAAGTAGCTGTAAAAAGAAGAGAAGTGAAAAGCAAAAGAGAAAAGGAAAGATATACCCATTTGAATGCAGAGTTCCAAAGAATAGCAAGGAGAGATAAGAAAGCCTTCTTCAGCGATCAATGCAAAGAAATAGAGGAAAATAATAGAATGGGAAAGACTAGAGATCTCTTCAAGAAAATTAGAGATGCCAAGGGAATATTTCATGCAACAATGGGCTCAATAAAGGCAGAAATGGTACGGACCTAACAGAAGCAGAAGATATTAAGAAGAGGTGGCAAGAACACAAAGAAGAACTGTACAAAAAAGATCTTCATGACCCAGATAATCATGATGGTGTGGTCATTCACCTAGAGCCAGACATCCTGGAATGTGAAGTCAAGTGGGCCTTAGAAAGCATCACTATGAACAAAGCGAGTGGAAGTGATGGAATTCCAGTTGAGCTACTTCAGATCCTAAAAGATGACACTGTGCAAGTGCTCCACTCAATATGCCAGCAAATTTGGAAAACTCAGCAATGGCCACAGGACTGGAAAAGGTCAGTTTTCATTCCAATCCCTAAGAAAGGCAATGCCAAAGAATGCTCAAACTACTACACAATTGCACTCATCTCACACACTAGTAAAGTAATGGTCAAAATTCTCCAAGCCAGGCTTCAGCAATACGTGATCCGTGAAATTCCAGATGTTCAAGCTGGATTTAGAAAAGGCAGAGGAACCAGAGATCAAATTGCCCACATCCACTGGATCATCGAAAAAGCAAGAGAGTTCCAGAAAAACATCTACTTCTGCTTTATTGCCTATGCCAAAGGCTTTGACTGTGTGGATCACAGTAAACTGTGGAAAATTCTGAAAGAGATGGGAATACCAGACCACCTGATCTGCCTCTTGAGAAAACTGTATGCAGGTCAGGAAGCAACAGTTAGAACTGGACATGGAACAACAGACTGGTTCCAATTAGGAAAAGGAGTATGTCAAGGCTGTATATTGTCACCCTGCTTTTTAACTTATATGCAGAGTAGATCATGAGAAATGCTAGGCTGGCAGAAGCACAAGCTGAATCAAGATTGCTGGGAGAAATATCAATCACCTCAGATATGCAGATGACACCACCCTTATGGCAGAAAGTGAAGAAGAACGAAAGAGCCTCTTGATGCAAGTGAAAGTGGAGAGTGAAAAAGTTGGCTTAAGGCTCAACATTCAGAAAACGAAGATCATGGCATCTGGTCCTGTCATTTGATGGCAAATAGATGGGGGAACATTGGAAACAGTGGCTGATTTTTTTGGGGGGCTCCAAAATCACTGCAGATGGTGATTGCGGCCATGAAATTAAAAGACTTTCTCCTTGGAAAGAAAGTTATGACCAACCTAGATAGCATATTAAAAAGCAGAGACATTACTTTGTCAACAAAGGTCTGTTTGTGAAGGCTATGGTTTGTCTAGTAGTTGTGTATGGATGTGAGCATTGGACTGTGAAGAAAGCTGAGCACAGAAGAATTGATGCTTTTGAACTGTGGTGTTGGAGAAGACTCTTGAGAGTCCCTTGAACTGCAAGGAGATCCAACCAGTCCATTCTAAAGGAGATCAGTCCTGGGTGTTCATTGTAAGTTCTGAGGCTGAAGCTGAAACTCCGGTACTTTGGCCACCTGATGCGAAGAGCTGACTCATTTGAAAAGTGAGGGAAAGATTGAGGGCAGGAGGAGAAGGGGACGACAGAGGATGAGATAGTTAGATGGCATTACTGACTCAATGGTCATGAGTTTGGGTGGACTTCGGGAGTTGGTGATAGACAGGGAGGCCTGGCATGCTGCGGTTCATGGGGTCGCAAAGAGTCGGACACGACTGAGCAACTGAACTGAACAGAATCTCATTTAATAAATTCTGTCATGTTTGGGAGAAATTAGTAGACTTTAATGTAAAAAAAAAAATCACTAGGATCACAAATAAAACTTGGATTAGAATACAATGAGTAATTTAAAATTTGAGTCCTATGTACCTTTGACATGCTAATCTTCAATAAGATTAAATTGCATAATCTTTATGACTGTTAAATTGTTGGACAAGAAATAGTAAGGTTTTGCTAAGGACCATACAGAATAAGTGAACAGAGCTGCTGCTGCTGCTAAGTCACTTCAGTCGTGTCCAACTCTGTGTCACCCCATAGATGGCAGCCCACCAGGCTCCGCCATCCCTGGGATTCTCCAGGCAAGAACACTGGAGTGGGTTTCCATTTCCTTCTCCAATGCATGAATGTGAAAAGTGAAAGTGAAGTCGCTCAGTCATGTCCGACTCTTAGCGACCCCATGGACTGCAGCCCACCAGGCTCCTCCATCCATGGGATTTTCCAGGCAAGAGTACTGGAGTGGGGTGCCATTGCCTTCTGTGTAAATTAAATTTTAGAAATCAATACAAAGATGGATGATATAATTACTCAGGGTGTGATAGTTATGTTTTAGAAGAATTTCACTATAGTCTAAACTCTCTTTTCCCAAACTACAGCATTTTTGTTGTTGCTACCTAGCTTTGAGCCATAAGGCTCTGAAAATAAATATCCAGGGCAAGTAAAATAGTGTGAATTTCAATATCTTTGTTATTGAATCTAGATTTTCTCTTCAAAGATGAACAAGAAACAAATGAATCACATGGATGCTAACATCAAGTATACTAAAGTAGACTATAAGATTTATTGGAAAATTCAGGTTAGAAATTCATCTTGAGAATATTAATGGCCTTTTTCTCTTAATATTTTCTTTTTTGAGAAAATGAGAATGAGTGGAACAATAAACGGCTTAAAAAAAAAAACTAACCCAAACATTCTACTTTTCTTATTGTTTTCTCATAATGAAAGTCAGATATAGATACCAAACAGTGGTAGTAGTTTTATAACATCAAAAGCTATTTTTACCATTTCTTTTATGAAAGCTGACTTGATTTAGGAGCTAAACTCCTTAGTAAAAAGTATTAAAATGCAAAAACAAATTTGAAGTCAGAAGAATTTATTCATATCTTCAAAGAAAGTTATTTACATTCTGATCTTCCATGCTCTGATTTGTAAAATATTCAAAACGCCACCACCTCTTGATATAAAACTCATTTCATTATGTGAGGGGGTTTGAGGTATAGTTTTAACACCAGCCTCATATATACTATAACTTTACTGTTATAAACACTCTAGCCATAAGGCTTTATAAATTATATTTGTTCTTCTGTTTTATGAAGATACTTAATATATGCTATCTAACATGTTTATGACTATATGACTTGCCAAATAAGCACAGGATACAGAAAATGTGTTCAAAAAAGCAAAGAACTGGTTTTTGTGTTCATTTTATTATTTAGTATTTTTGAACAACTAAATGCCAGATACTGCTGTAGGCAGAAAACACAGCTGTGAACCATTAAAAAAGAATCTCCTGGCTTCATAGAATAGAACATAGTGAGGGAGAATGAGATAATAAACAAGACAAAGAAATAAAATATGCACTATGATGGATGCTTATAATTGCTATAGAGTAAAACTAGAGCAGGACTGGGAGTATTAAGCAGGGGCTATTCCCAGGTGGTGGTGGTGGTAAAGAACTTACCTGCCAAGGCAGGAGACGTAAGAAACCTACAGCTTTGATCCCTTGGTTGGGAAATGCCCCAGAGGAGAGCATTACAACCCGCTCCAGTAATCTTGCCTGGAGAATTCCATGGATAGGGGAGCCTGGCGACCTATGGTCCATAGGGTCATAAAGAGTCAGACACAACTTAGCAGAAAGAGAGATTATAATTTTAAATAGGGTGATCAGGCAGGGTCTCACTGAGAATGTGATATCTGAGTAAAGCCCAGAATGAGCTGAGAGAGCATGTGTTTATGGAAAGGCAACTTTCCCAGGCTTTGGGAAGAGTCATGGCAAAGTCGTAAGTCAGTTGAATGCCTGACATGTTGAAAAGAAAGAACATCAGGATGGTAGGAGTACAGCTGAGTGAACTAGATAATAGCAGGAGATGATATCAGACAGATAAAGAGCAGGGGGCAGATGTTAGACCTTTGAACCAGGTTAAAGACCTGGCCTTTTACATTGAGATGGAAAAGCATTTCAGAGACTTGAACAGATGTGAAACAAAATCTGACCTACCTTTTATCAGAGTCCAGATCTCTCTTGCTGTTCTTTTTACAATAAACTGATACAGTACAGGGATACAAGCATGAAGACCAATTAGGAAAATCCAAGCATACTTGCATTAAGATGCAGCTGTAGAGGTGATTATAGTGGTTCAGTTCTACATATGCTTTGAAGCTAAAACTGAAATGTTTAACTGCTAAATTGAATACAAATGTGAAAGAAGAAAGACACCAATATTTTGGCCTAAGCCCACATAAGATTGGGCTTCCCAGGTGGCTTAGTGGTAAGGAACTTGCCTGCAATGCAGGAGACCTGGGTTTGATCCCTGGGTCAGGAAGATCCCTTGGAGGGAAATGACAACCCACTCCAGTATTCTTGCCTGGAAAATCTCATGGACAGAGGAGACTAGTGGGCTATAGTCCATAGGGTTGCAAAGAATTGGACACAACTGAGTGACTAAGCACACACACACACACACACACACACAAGATTAGCATTGCTATTAATTGAGATACATGAGATTAATTGAAGATGACAAACTCAGTTTTGGACATTTTAAATTGCTACATTTTGACTATGAATCTGAAGGTCAGAGGAAATGTCTGGATTAGAAATGTAAATTCCAGTGTTATCAATATTTAGATGTTGTCTAAAACCAGGAGATGGAAGAAATAACCAGTGGTGTCAATAGAGATAAAAAGAGAAAAGGTACAGGTATTGAGCCCAGGGAGTAAAAAGTATTAATGAGTCAGGGGGATGAGAAGCAACTAACAACAAAGACTGGGGAATAACCAATGAGGGTAGAAGGAAAACCAGGCAAGTGGGCTGACCTAGAGCCAAGTACAAGGAAAGTGTCTAATGATAAAAAAAAAAAAAAAAAAAAATGGAAACTGAAAAGTTATCACTATATTTAGCAAATACGGAAGTTATAAATAATATTTGCAAGAGTAGTTTAGATGAAGTTGTTGAGATGAACACCTGAGTGGTGTAGATTCAAGAGAAATAAGGAGAGAGAAATTAGAACAAGTATAGGGGGAAAAAAATTAACTTTTCCAGCAAATGGAAAGATAAATGTGGTGACAGCTTGGTATGGCAGGGTTGTTAATATATTTTTTAAATGGGAGAAATATAGGAATATTTAATGCTGTTGGTTATAATTCATTAGAGATGGACACATTATTGTTGATGTAGAAAAAAAGAGGGAAAATGTTTTGTCCTAGAATTGCAAGAGGGGAGGAGATTTAGAACACAAAAGAGGGAACTAGCCTATTATAGAAACATGGACAGTTCATCACAGTTGAGAATAAAAGGCAATAAAATAACTAGAAATGATAGTTTCAAAGAATTTACAAATAAATATAATATTCAGTGGATTATAGACATTAGATTCTTATTACCATAACAGATTCCTAGAAACCATAATTGGGTAAAGTCTTAAAGAAAAAAAAAAGTACGTATCAGCCACTCTATACTGTAAACACAGAACCTGACTCAGAGTAGGCCCTAAAATATTGTTGAATAAACCATAATTGGGTATTAAGTGGCTGTGAATAAATTAGTAAAGCTGAGGTGCATACTCTTTATAATCATTTGAAATTGGCAAATGTATACAACATATTAAATGGTATTAGAATTCCTTCTTTTATATGTAAGTAAACAGAAGCCTCAGAAGTTCAGTGGTTTTCTATTGTCACAGGGTTTGGAAAAATTGAAACTAGAATCCAGGTATTGTAATTTCTAATTAAATACTTTTCCATAAAGCCTATACTGTCCTACTCATTAGATGGACCTGCTGCTGCTAAGTCGCTTCAGTCGTGTCCGACTCTGTGCGACCCCATAGACGGCAGCCCACCAGGCTCCCCGTCCCTGGGATTCTCCAGGCAAGAACACTGGAGTGGGTTGCCATTTCCTTCTCCAGTGCATGAAAAGTGAAAGTGAAGTCACTTGGGCTATAAAAGTATGCTGAGTACATAAAAAGCAAATTCATGGTAACATAAATATGAAGATTTGGAGTCCTTGAATACTTATATTCAGTCTAATTATACCAGATCTAATAATCATTTCACATTTCTTTAATGGCAACCCACTCCAATACTCTTGCCTGGAAAATACCCATGGACAGAGGAGCCTGGTGGGCTACTGTCCGTGGGGTTGCAAAGAGCCGGACAGGACTGAGCGACTTTACTTCCTTCCTTCCTTCCTTGTTAGAACTTAAGAGTATTTCTGATGAGTGCTTTCTGTGGCCCATGTCTCTTAAAGGTTTCTGTCCATGGGATTCTCCAGGCAAGATTACTAGAGGGTTGCCATTTCCTTCTCCAGGGTATTTGCCCAACCCAGGAATCAAACCCAGGTCTCCTGCCTTGCAGGCAGATTATTTACTGACTGAGCTAGGCTAAGGGAAGCCCTAAAGGTTTCTAGAGAAGTTAAATACTTCTTTATGAATATAATGAAATAAAGATGACTTAGAGTAAAACAAAATTAAGCCATGAATAGAACCCTGGTTGAACAGGTTACTTAACCTGTCTATGCTTCAGTTTTATCATCTGTAAAATGGGAATGATAACACCCTCATTGGAATGTTTTAAGGATTGATTCTGAAATTAATATTATTATATCTCTTCCTATTCCCTCAGGTAAAGAAATTAGCCCCAAATGAAATTTCACCAAATGTCTTACGTTTTTTTGCTTATGCTTAGAAAACAAACTATCTTTCCTTTTGTTCTGAAATTGTGCAGTCTCACAATTCCATAGTGCTAGTTCAATAACATACTACTTCTGAGCTCCGATCCCAATCTAAAGATGTGCTCTGTCCTTCCCTGCCCCTGCCATCCTTCCCATCCACCCACCACACATAGTTCAGGCTTGTTTCAAGCCTTGAAGCAGGTCTGCATTGGAGGATGAGGGTATGGTCTCTCTTTACCCTGACATCCCCTACTCATAGCAGTAGTTTCTGACCATTCTAAGAATCAGGGCCGTGGAAGGGGAAACTGGGGAGAAAGATCACAGTGGTATGGGCTGACCTACATGTCATCCAGGATCAGGGCTTTCTGAATGGCAGATAGATAATCAGTGGTCCTTCTTCCGAGGTGCATTTGTGGCTTCCTCAAAAAACCCCTCTGTAGATTCTTCTTTGGTTTTCATTGACTTGCTCTCAGTATCTTCTCTGAAGTCAGTATCCCAATTTGTCTCTCATTGCTTACCATTTAGAAACTCGGGGTTTTAACATTCTACTTTGTGGGTTTACACAGAAATTACCCTAAGTAATATCCCCTTTCGAGGGAACTTCTTGCTCTTCAAAAAACTAACCTTTGTGTTGATATTGGAGGAGTTGCAGTTTATCTGACAGGTGACTCTTCAACCTGCTGTAGAGAAAGGGGCATTTCTGGCCACACCTGTGGCTTCTAGACTTCAGCCTCTATATTCTTCAACTTGTGGAGGAAGCACATCAAGCTCTCTGAACATTGCTCATGAAGCCCTTCTCACTTGACTAAGTTGAACAGAAATCACCCCATGCTTCATACGTGGTGTGGTAGATTATGCACAGCAGACCAGCTGCCATGCAAAACAGCTCTGTCTCTCTTCTAGCTTTACCAACTTCTGTAGAGTCTTAAAATGGAGTTTAAGCTAATATTGGATTAATTAGTTGGATTATATCTTAGCACCTCCTGCGAATAAAGTCTTGCACCTCACTTATTTAGCCTCCCCTCAAACAGAAAGACAGCCTCCCATTTTAATATCTGGATGCTTAAATGAAATATTACCTGGCATAGATGGAGTGTTCAGAAATGTTAGATATTACTGTCAGTCATCTTCTATTTATTATTTAGTATTTTAAAAGTGGCTAAGTGAGGAATTGCTCACAGAAAAAAGTATTAGGAGAAAAAAGTTTGAAAGATTTAGGAATGAAGACAATGTGGTATCATGAAAGTTAAGAGTGAAATTTTTGTTGTTCGTTTATTTTGGGAGGTATTTTTTGAGAAGGGAGTTAATCACAATGTCACATTTTGCAGTGAATTTTAATAAAACAAACCTCCTACATTCATCAGTTGGTAACTGGTAACATAATTTTTAGTAAGGTTTTAGAAGAAAAGCCCAACTGCAGATGCTCAGAAAGTGAATAGAAGATGAAGATACTGAGACAGTGAAAATAGACAAGTTGGGGAATAAAGGAAAAAAGAGATTTGTAGCTAAATGGAGACACGGTGTTAAGGAAGCCTTTTGTTGTTATTGTACTTACCATCACTGTACTTGTAAGGAATAGACTTGAATATGTTACCAAAAAGCCAATTGAGAAGGAGAGGGAGAAATTGAAGATACAGGAGACAAAAAAAAAGTCAAAGGAAGAGATACAAAGGAGGGGATTGGGGATTTGGAGGGAAGGATTAAACAAGAAGGGTAGTGCTTAAGGTTGGAGAACATAGGTAAATAAAGATGAGTATGGATATAAATAAGTATATGAGAATATGTAGGAAAAGAGTGAGTATAAAGAACACCACACCTTGTAGCCTATGAGGAGAATGGTTATGAAGAATTAAGGACATGAGAATTTCAAGATGAGATAATTAATAGCACATTTTGGCACAAAGAGGCCATGAACATGAAGAATGAAAGAGGATCACTGGATTTGCCAAATGTGCACACATCGGTGGCACAAAGGAGTGTGTTTTCAGGAGAATGGTGATGATAGAAGCCTGATTATAAGAGCTAAAAAGGAAAAGAGAGGGACTTCCCTGGCAGTCTGATGGTTAGGACTCCACTTTTTGACTGCAGTGGGCATGGGTTCAGTCCCTGGTCAGGGAACTAAGATCCTGCATGCCTCACAGCACAGTCACACACAAAAAAGTTATAAATAAAGACAAATAAAAGGCCATAAATAACAGGCAATAAAGGCTGAGGGTAAATACCATTTCATTTGGCTGGGGGAAAAATAACTGGAAGAAAGAGAAACACATTTAAGATAGAATAACCATAATCAGAGATAGCAAAAGATAATAGTATCTTTATTTTTGACAGGAGTGAGGGGTAAAACCCTTCTGTATGTGGTCTGGTGGCATTAAGTCTCACTGAAAAGGAAGGAGCTCTCAATCCAGATGTGATCTTCTTAGCACAACAGGAAGGCTGTTGTTTGACTTAATCAAGAGACATGAGACTGGCCATCAAGGAGGTGAAGAAATTGGGAAAACAATTAAAGAAAATGCAGTTAAGATTTTTTTAAAATAAGATCAATCAAAAACTTACAAAATTTGATAATGATTGTGGAGAGTAGGGTTTTTAGTGCGTTCAATTTGTGCTGGTGTTCATTATTACCTAGGAAAATTGTGCCATTAAGATTGGCTAAGGATAATGATGGTAATATCTATGGTAATAATAACATCAATAGCTGCATTTAACATTTATTGAGCATGTACTATCTGTGAGGTACGGAACTGATCATTTGACATGTTCCAGTTCATTTATGTCTCATAATGACCTTATGAGGCAGGTTCTATCATTATTTGAACTAATTACTTTGACCAAGGTTATTAAGCTAGTAAGTAGCAAGCCAAAAATATACCTGGGTACAGCGTCTCTGGAATAAGAGTGACTTCTGTCACTTCCTGTAAGTTTCACTTAAATTTTTTTTTTTTAATGTTAAAGTATAAATGTTTCCCTCTTCTCCACAAGTAGCCTCTTTTAACTTAATTCCTCATCAGAGTAGATACTGGCACATCACAATTTATGAAAAATACCAGGTGACATTTAATAATGTTTAAGGTTTCTGAAGCACATACACACACCTCCTTTTAACCACTCATATGATAGATATCATCCTCTCCTTCCAATTAAAAAAATAGAGTTTCAGAGAAGTCAGTCACTTACCCTTGACAGCTCAGCTAATAAGTGGAAGAATTCCAATTCAAATTCAGATCTTCTAACAAGTCCCAAATCACAGCCATTTAGTTCATATTCTGGCTATGTCCATTCTCTCTCCCCAGTATTCTCTACATTGACATGTCTTTCTTAGTTTCAAGGTTCACAGTCCTATTTCAAATTCCCACACCTCATCAGAATGATTACATTATCACAATAAGTTCTTCTAACATAATAATGACCCAGATGACTCTTTTAACACCTATTTATGGTAGATTAGTTACACTGATGGTAACTGTGTTGCATCCATCCTTGGAATTTTGCCATGTAATATTGCTTTCCACTCTGTCTCTTGGCTTGGCCAAGGAGTATTACAAAAAAAAAAAAAAAATGACCCAAGCAGAAGCGTAAGACGTATTTGCTTTTTTTTGCTTTGCCCTTACTCTTTTGCCATCACCATGAAAACATGCAAAGACTATCTTATTGAAGGATCAGATACAAACTTAGAGTTGAGGGGCCCAAGTCGGTCCAGCTAAGGCCATCCTAGATCAAACAATAGCCAGTTAACATACAGTTAACTGAGTCAACTTTCAGACAACAAGTGGCCTAGTAAGCCCAGCCAAGATTAACCAATCCAAGTCAAGGTCAGGCTCAGGCACTCAGTCTTGTCCAACTCTTTGCAACTCCATGGACTGTAGCCCACCAGGCTTCTCTGTAGATGGGATGCTCCTGGCCAAAATATTGAAGTAGGGTGTCATCCTCCTCCAGGGGATCTTCCCAACCTATGAGTCTAACCCATGTCTCTTACATCTTCTGCATTGGCAGGCAGATTCTTTACCATTAGCAGCACCTGGGAAGCCCAGTAAAGGTCAGCTGAATTCCTTAAACCTATTATATTGCATGATAATTAGGTTTTATGTTGTTTGTTACATAGCATTATTTTAGCCATAGATAACTGATACACAAGTATTATATAACCTATTCTGAATCAAAATGGCAGAACAATATCCCTTCATTATTGCCTTATCATGTCACTAGTTCACTCAAGCTTCTACTGATTACTCTGTATACAAATGTCCATCCTTACCTTTCACCACACATATGAACAGGCTAGAATCCTCCACTGTCACTATACAAAAGATGCATTCCTACCCTACAGCCCTTCAACAACAAACTTCTCAGTCACTCTCCTTGCTGCTACTGCTGCTGCTAAGTCACTTCAGTCGTGTCCGACTCTGTGCAACCCCATCGACGGCAGCCCACCAGGCTCCCCCATCCCTGGGATTCTCCAGGCAAGAACACTGGAGTGGTTGCCATTTCCTTCTCCAATGCATGAAAGTGAAAAAATAAAGTGAAGTCGCTCAGTCGTGTCCAACTCCTAGCGACCCCATGGAAAATCCATGGGATTTTCCAGGCAAGAGTACTGGAGTGGGGTGCCATTGCCTTCTCCGAGTCACTCTCCTTATTTAATCCCTATTTACTCTTCTCTTTTTAATCAGGGATACTGCTAGCCCAGCTGGTTCCTTTATGGGAATTAGGAACACCTCACCTAGCCTGGAGCAGAGCTCCAGTCCCCACATATCCTTCAGCAGGATCATCCCTGCATAACTGTACTGTCTGATACAAAATATCCTCTAGTCCCTTCTAACCTTCTCTTAAAAATATCTCTAATATCATCTTCCACATGAAACTTTATGTAGTTTATTACATATCAGTGTTGTGGTACAAATACTTTTAGTACCTCTGTAATCTTCGGGTACTATATTAATTTTGATCTTTTAATGTTATACCTATTTCCTAAGTTCTCTGGGGAAAAAAAAAACTATGTTTCTTTTTTTTTTTTTTTATCCCCTTTACAAACATATGTAATCATTCAGTAATACACAGAAGACCCTCAGTATATGCTAAATACGATGCTGGAAAGGGGCTTCCCTGATACCTCAGTTGGTAAAGAATCCACCTGCCATGCAGGAGACCCTGGTCTGACTTCTAGGTCAGGAAGATCCACTGGAGAAGGGATAGACTACCCAGTCCAGTATTCTTGGGCTATTCTTGGGCAGTCAGCTATGAGGACTATCAAGTGTCTGGGTGAAGAGTTAGAGAATCTTTGGTTGAGTGAAAGGCAGATGATAGGAGAAGGCAATGGCACCCCACTCCATTACTGTTGCCTGGAAAATCCCATGGATGGAGGAGCCTGGTAGGCTGCAGTCCATGGGGTCGCTAAGAGTCAGATACGACTGAACGACTTCACTTTCACTTTCCACTTTCATGCATTGGAGAAGGAAATGGCAACCCACTCCAGTATTCTTGCCTGGAGAATCCCAGGGACGGGGGAGCCTGGTAGGCTGCAGTCCATGGGGCGCACAGAGTCGGACACGACTGAAGCGACTTAGCAGCAGCAGATGATAACTGAGTTTGAGCATCTTGAATCTCAGATTCTATGGCTCATTAAAATGGATCTGTGTATTAGACATTAGTGTGTTGCTTAGAAACATCAGGCCTAAAATGTGGAATGATGTGGAATTATCAATTCTTGTTAAACACGGTTATCTTTAATTACATAATGAAAAAGAAAACAATATGACTACAAAATATTTTCATGGTTAGGAGTGTAAAAATCACCACTGCATTTGTTCCTAAAAAATGATAGGAGAGAAAATGACTAATTCAAAGCATGAAATCATCAACTAAAAAATATTGTATAGGCGATTGAAAACATAATATGTCATGAAATTTGACTCAGCTTTGAAATTCTATCCATTTCCTAAAACAAATTTCACTTTTACGTTATTGTAGTTTTTATTTTACATACTTTATTTCTGCCTAAAAACTCACAATACCAAGAGAACATTTCATGCAAAGATGGGCACAATAAAGGACAGAAATGCTATGGACCTAACAGAAGCTGAAGAGATTAGGAAGAGGTGGCAAGAACACACAGAACTGCACAAAAAAGAAATTCACGACCCAGATAATCATGATGGTGTGATCACTCACCTAGAGCCAGACCTCGTGGAATGTGAAGTCAAGCGGACCTTAGAAAGCATCACTATGAACAAAGCTAGTGGAGGTGATGGAATTCCAGTTGAGCTATTTCAAATCCTAAAAGATGAAGCTGTGAAAGTGCTCCACTCAATATGTCAGCAAATTTGGAAAACTCAGCAGTGGCCACAGGACTGGAAAAGGTCAGCTTTCATTCCAATTCCAAAGAAAGGCAATGCCAAAGAATGCTCAAACTACCACACAATTGCACTCATCTCACACACTGGCATGGAGAAGGCAATGGCAACCCACTCCAGTAATCTTGCCTGGAAAATCCCATGGATGGAGGAGTCTGGTAGGCTGCAGTCCATGAGGTCTCAAAGAGTCGGACACGACTGAGCGACTTCACTTTCACTTTTCACTTTCATGCATTGGAGGAGGAAATGGCAACCCACTCCAGTGTTCTTGCCTGGAGAATCCCAGGGACGGCAGAGCCTGGTGGACTGCTGTCTATGGGGTCGCACAGAGTTGGACACGACTGAAGCGACTTAGCAGCAGCAGCACACACTAACAAAGTAATGCTCAAAATTCTCCAAGCCAGGCTTCGACAGTATGTGAACTATGAACTTCCATATATTCAAGCTGGATTTAGAAAAGGCAGAGGTAACCAGAGATCAAATTGCCAACATTCATTGGATCATCAAAAAAGTGAGAGAGTTCCAGAAAAACATCTATTTCTGCTTTGTTGACTATGGCAAAGCCTTTGACTGTGTGGATCATAATAAACTTTGGAAAATTCTTAAAGAGATGGGAATACCAGACCGCCTGACCTGCCTCCTGAGAAATCTTTATGCAGGTTAGGAAGTAACAGTTAGAACTGGACATGGAACAACAGACTGGTTCCAGATCGGGAAAGGAGTATGTCAAGGCTGTTTATTGTCACCCTAATTATTTAATTTATATGCAGAGTACATCATGAGAAATGCTGACTGGATGAAGCACAAGCTGGAATCAAGATTGCTAGGAGAAATGTCAATAACTTCAGCTATACAGATGACACCACCCTTATGGCAGAAAGCGAAGAAGAACTAAAGAGCCTCTTGATGAAAGCAAAAGAGGAGAGTGAAAAGGGTGGCTTAAAACTCAACATTTAGAAAACTAAGATTATGACATCTGGTCTCATCACTTTGTGGCAAAAAAATATGGAAACAGTGTCAGACTTTTATTTTTTGGGGCTCCAAAATCACTGCAGATGGTGACTGCAGCCATGAAATTAAAAGATGCGAAGAAAAGTTATGACCATCCTAGAGAGCATATTCAAAAGCAGAGACACTTTTTCAACAAAGGTCCATCTAGTCAAGGCTATGGTTTTTCCAGTGGTCATGTATGGATGTGAGAGTTGGACTATAAAGAAAGCTGAGCGCCAAAGAATTGATGCTTTTGAACTGTGGTGTTGGAGAAGACTCTTGAGAGTCCCTTGGACTGCAAGGAGATCCAACCAGTCCATTCTAAAGGAGTCAGTCCTGGGTGTTCATTGGAAGGACTGATGTTGAAGCTGAAACTCCAGTACTTTGGCCACCTGATGTGAAGAGCTGACTCATTTGAAAAGACCCTGATGCTGGGAAAGATTGAGGGCAGGAGGGGAAGGGGACGACAGAGGATGAGATGATTGGATGGCATCACTGACTTAACGGACAGGAGTTTGAGTAAACTCTGGGAGTTGGTGGTGGACAGGGAGGCCTGGCGTGCTGCAGTCCATGCGGTCGCAAAGAGTCAGACATGACTGAGTGACTGAACTGAACTGAAAAACTCACATTTGTGGGAGTCATTTTCTTCTCCCAAGCGAATGTCAGATGTAGTGCCACCAAACAGTTCAGGTACATTGCTTACAAAATAGTTTAAAAGGTTCAAGGATGCAAATTGAAGAATTTTGTATTCCTCTGTTACTTGCAGAAAACTTAAATCCCTGAAGTTGTAGATTAGGTTATTAAATATTTGCTTTAACAAATGACAGGACCATCACTATCTTTAATGACCTGTGGATTGCTAAGGGTACTAAATATTTCTAATAGTAAAATACAAATAAATATTGAAAACTGTGTCAAAGTGTTTATAAAAGAGACTAGAACTATACCCATTAAATGTACAGGCTCCTAATCCCTAATCTATAATTCCAAAACTCAAACACTCTGAAAACTGACATTTATTTGTAAGTATGAGGCCATTTATAGTCTTAATATTTTTCACACAGTAGGAATTTCTCATATTTCTTCAGAAATATGAAGTGTATAATTATATAGTGTTTCCTAGAATCTGGCTAGAGGAGATCATAGTTTAAGTTGTACAATACATGCATAATAAGGAAAATTCTGAACTTTCAAACACAATGGGTTTGAATAAGAGATTGTGTACCAGTATAATTAAAAGTCAAAAATTTTATTTTTATTTATTTATTTATTTATTATTTTTTTTAAAAGCAAAAATTTTAAATTTAGGTGTGGCTCAGACAGTAAAGAATCCACCTGTAATGTGGGAGACCTGGGTCCGATCCCTGGATTGGGAAGATCCCCTGGAGAAGGGAATGGCTACCCACTCCAGTATTCTGGCCTGGAGAATCCCATTAGCAAAAAGTCAGACACAGCTGAGTGACTTTCACTTTCAAATTTTGATGATATTATACAGATTTTCAACATAACTGAATGCTATAATTAAAATATTTTCATTCCTATACCATTCAAAAGAGGTTTATCTACACAATATAGTTATATACGAAACATTTTCAGTTTTCTCCTTTCCCTCCTGAATACCTTGTTCTAGCATTAATATTTTATTTTTACAACATCTTTATAAAAGATTCACCCATGTCTCTATCATATCACCATGATAGAGAAAAAAAATGTAAGACCCAAATTATTCTTAGAATCATCTTAATAGTGTTAGGATCACAAATTGATAGCATCAAGCTTAAATAAAATATAAAAAGATAACTTTAGGAGGGGTACCTGTATAGTCCTACACTTACAACCAAAGAGTCAACTTCTAAGAAGAGTGTGGGAAAAACACATGGCATTTTTGCAACTCAGTTATAAACTTCAGTTTTTTGCCATTCTAATACATAATAAAATTATGTTGAACTTGCCCCCCAAATTATAATATAATACAATTCTAGGATTCTTAATGAAACACTCTATCCAGAAAGAGAAATGATTGCCCTATTCTATGCTCATCACAGAAGGTAATGAATAGTGTGATTGGTTATAAGACCATATTTTAACAACAGCATTAACCAACTCAGATAATTTTAGAGGTGAGTAAGCATGATGATAATCATTCTAGAAATGACTGTATGAAGAACAGTTGTAAGCACTGAAATGTCTAGTTTGAAAAATATAATTTTTGGTGAAGGTATGACAGTTGTCCTTTGAAATGAACCAATACAATGCATTCTGTGCAAACAAGTTAGTGTAAGTCAACAGGTTAGAGTTATTGGAAGTATTATTGCATTTCAACACAAAGCAGACTGAAAATGAAAAGAACTGGGACAGGAATTATGGAATTACCTAATGGGAATGTGACAGAGCAATCTAGGTGATCCTTTTTATTCTGAAAGTCATAAATATCTCAACATCATACTACACGTTTATTGTATGGCTGGTTTAGAATTTTATCAACATTGATTATGTAATTTTCAGTATTTATGAAAAGATATTACCTACAAGATATAAATTTATGGAGAAAGATCAACTCTTCAGCATTTGCTGTACTGTCTTTTAAGTGAAGGGCGAATCAAACTTGTTTTAAAAGAAAAATATCATTTATTGAGGGGTGATTATTAAAAACTTAGTTCATATTCTATGATGCTTCTCATACCTAAAATATGCAATTCTTAAGTAAGAGAACTGACTAATTATTAAATTTGTACATAAATTAGCTGAAAATCCTTAAAATATCTTTTTCTGTAAAATAAGTATATGACAATAATATAGTAAAATAAGTTATTTTGTATTATTACATATAATAATATTATTATTAATACATATAAATAATGCATATAACATGTTATTACATAAAATAATTATTTTCTAAATATTTACTTATAAATAAAATTGTTAAAATCTAACAGTTTTAAGTTTGTGAGAATAAAGCTGAACTTTTGCCTATTCTCCTATTTCCAAAATAGTTTTCTTTTTTAAAGAAACTGATTGAAATGTTTTTTCGAAGGGAGGGTAATACATCAATAAATTCAATACTTTTAAGCAGTATTAACCTTTTCTAAAGAAAGACAAAAACTATTGGAAAACAGACTTCCAAGCACTATCATATCCAAAGACAGACCACAAAACTGAAAATATAAAATACATCTTTCCAAATGTCATCTGTGCTAAGTCGCTCAGTTGTGTCCAACTCTTTGTGACCCCATGGACTGTAGCCCCCAGGCTCCTCTGTCCATGGGGCTTCTCCAGGCAAGAATACTAGAGTGGGTTGCCATGACCACCTCCAGGGAATCTTCCCAACCAGGGATCAAACCCAGGTCTCCCACGATCAGAGCCACCAGGGAAGTCCAAGAATATTGGAGTGGATAGCCTATCCCTTCTCCAGGGATCTTCCCAACCCAGGAATCAAACCAGGGTCTCCTGAATTGCAGGTGGATTTTTTTTTTTTTTTTTTTTACCAGCTGAGCTAGGGAAGCCCAAATATCATAAAAGTATTTAAAAAGCAAGAAAGAGAAAACTGTCTATTCTCACACTCTGGTAATTAAAAGCTGATCAACAGGTGATCTTCTACCTCCACCAAAAAACAGATAAAATTTCAAGAGAAACACCAGATAGGGACTCATGCTTCAAATCTCCCACCACCAAAGTGCCACTGTTTTGTTTGAGGCAAAGTTGCATGTGAACTAATGATCTATTCTTAAATTTTTCTCACCAAAATTTGCATATCATCTCTACTAAGGGAAAAAATAATTATCAGAATGGAAATAAAGCAAAGCATATTATATCTTATCACATTTTCAGCTGCAGTACGAAGGACAGAAGCTCCCAGGAGGCATACCTGTGGCAGGGCTGAATTGAGCTGTCTCTGGAGCGAATCTCTGTCATAGATGACATCCTGCAGTCTTTGCTGGGCAAGTGAGAGGCTTTCTTGGGTTTCCCGAAGGGTGTCTAGAAGACGATCCCTTTCATCCAGCATATTTACCATCAGCTGCTCAAAATGGGAGTCTGAGTCCGAGCCACTGCTTTGGGAACCCCTTTGGCTCATTGGGGTGTCCTCATTAATCGTGGGCATCACTTCACACATCATTGCTTAAAGAAATTAAAGGGGAGAGAAATCTTAGTAAAACAAGATTTCCAATAAACCC
This sequence comes from Bos mutus, assembly GCF_027580195.1. NCBI lineage: Eukaryota > Metazoa > Chordata > Mammalia > Artiodactyla > Bovidae > Bos > Bos mutus. The sequence continues at coordinate 61,089,959 of NC_091621.1, read as the reverse complement.
ACTTGACTCTCAGCTCACCCAACTCTTTGCTGCTCATCAGCCTTTCTCCTCTCCTCAATGCCCCAAATCCTACCATACTAAAAATCTGACATCAGTGAAATATGATTCACTGACTTCCTCAAACATGCTGTCTCTTTGCATGACAATCTACATATCTCCTACCTACAAAAACACAGCTTGATTTCATTTACTTCTCAAAATTTGTTTTTTTTTAATGATTTACCCCACCTCATTCAATTTATAATAAGATGTCACACAACACTTATTAATTGATCACCTTTCTTCCCATTCAAATTTACAAATCACTTATAGCTAATACCTCCATCTTACCCTTATTTGTTATTACATTGTTAAAAGCAAGCATAGTGGCTGACATTTAACAGGTAGGAAGCAAATGATGTTTGTGTTACTTAAATAAATGAATGAATTGATGTTCATTCTTTCATTTAGAAGATCTGAAAATAATTGGGTATTCATTTATGTAAAAATCAGCTTTTACTTTTTAATTTTATCAAGTTTTTTTCATACAACTATTTTAAAGCTTCTTGACTTTACAACTCCCATTTTATTATTACAAGCTCTCTTCCTGAATTCCTACAATATTCTACACAGAGTAGATAAGTAATGCTGACTGAATTAGACACATGCTTTAGGATATAGACTGAAATGCATAAATTTGTTTAGATTATTATGCTACTAATTATTCTTATTCTTTTGTTTCCTGCAAATTACTTTGTCTGCTTTCCATCCAAACCATACAAACTAACACTCTTTCAAATATTCCACAAAACAGATGCCATAAATTACATTAGCTAATGTAGAAAGTTTACATCCTAACTGCTAATCAGAAGCAGCTAGTCATAAAATAATTGAACTCTTCAGAATATTTTTAAATTAATTTACTTAAAATTGAAAACACAGACATTAAGATGTAACATTGACCTGTTGTGTAGCATTTTAAAAATCAGAAATTATCTCATTTACTCTTTTCTTTCTTATGTTTAAGAAAACATCAAATCCATCTCAGTTTCAGTTGCACTGAAGCCAGAAGCTATTAATTAGAGGGCTTGGTTTTGCAAAAGTCTGATGTGGAGAAAGGCTGGTTTGGCTGTTGATCCTGCAGCATTCTTTGGTTTTATAATACAAGGTCAATTTATTTTTCTGTCTACATATTCCTGTCCTTGGGGAAAATATTTCTGGTGATATTTTCAAATAAAATGTCAAGATTTAACAGTTCAATAGTTAATTACTTTTTATGTAATTCTTCATATAAATTGAGTTATTAAATAGAGAAATTCAATTATCTGTGCATTATTTGGTCAAGGCCCACTGAAAACTAGGAGATACTTTTAAAAAGATAAAAGGAAGTATTCTGTGACTGACAGCCTATACAGAAGGATTAAGGCAGGGGTAAATTTTAGAACAATTCAAAGTAATGCTTTGAATTACTGCTCATCATTCAAAACACTGGGCTCCCTGAAGGCAAGAACTTGACTTGTTCAATTTCTTTTTCACCCTAAACTAAAGTAAGTGATTCAAATAGGATGTATGAATATTTAAAAACACACATGTACACACTCAATCACACTCATGCATTTGCTAATATTGTTAACCACTTAATGGTTGCAAATAAATTATTTTTTCTTTTTCTCAACCTGAATTTCATTCAAACAATAGCACAAAGGTGGGAAAAATGAGACTCTTTTCTGTTATAAATTTCTTTACATTAATTAAAACGAAATTGGAAAACAAACCAAAAAAAGCTCTAATATATTTGAATATTTAAAGCAGTTGGTTCACATGCCATGCATAAAATCCACAACACTGAACAGCTGTGTCATTCTGAGGACTCATTATAAAGAGCCAATGTGTTTCTACTGACATTTAAGGTTAAAACAAAATACTGGGCGAGGAAATGGTTGTACAGTGACAATCAGTGCCAAAACACTTATAGGGTTTCAGTTTAAGGTTGGTTGGACATTTTCAAAGTTGTGTTCTAAATGTGTCCTTCCTGAAAGAAAGCTCTGAGCCAACCTCTACTCTAAGTCACTCATAATAACTTTAAATTATGAGGAAAAACTTAACTGCAGCAATTACCTCAGCTACAGCTTTCTTCTGAATACGCTACTCTAGTTCTGACAACCATCATCATCAGGAGACATTAGACATTCAGAAACTTTAGGCTCTTTGATTAATAAATATAAAAGTTGGTCTTTGACATAGTTGGAAGATGCTATGATGAGAAGCAGCTAAGGGATTTAGAAAGTCCATTAAATTTACACTCAAAAGAACTTGATTCAGTTCAATTCCCAAGGCATGTGAGCCAGAGCAGTTCACTCCATGTCTCCAAACTTCAGTTTTCTTTTCTGTAAAGTAGGAATAATAATGTAGGCATTTTTAAAAAACAAGCCCATAGTTCCAATAGGATACCTGACTGAAAACACACAGTAAAATTATAAAGAACTATTTATTCAACTATTTATTCCTATTATAAAATGGCCAACATTAACCTTTGCAAAAAGAACATTTTACCTTTATGATTTATTCTGCTTCTATGCCTAAAGGTTTAATTCCAGTGGGTGCTCTAGACTTTTCAAATCCAATTCAAAAGTTACTTAGAAAATAAGATGAACACATGGTAGATGCTTTTTTTTCCCTCACAGTCAACCCGCATGAGTAAATCTAAAGTCTTTTCATCAAAATTAGAAGGAAAACATTTGTCTACAAAAAACAAGGCAACTTTCATGAGCTAGTTTAGTTTTTTGCAATCAAACTGATATTACGTCTAATATAAATTACAAAACAGTTGTATATTTTTTGAAATATACTATAACTTATTAAGTGTACATTTTAGGTGTTAAAAGCAATTAAAAATCTGTATTCAGTGTAACTTGCATAGTACAGAAGGCTATGATCATTCAACTTATCTTCTATTTCATCCTCATATTGCCACTTTTAACTTTTAGAATCATTTTCAATATTGAAAACTTCATTGTATGACATAATTCCTAATAAACTAGAGAGAGCATACTAACAATTTGCTTTGATATTTGCCTTTTCATCATTCCCTTCCCAAAATCAACTGGTACATGAATTATGTTATACTCTTCCTAGGTGTTGATGCCCTGGTCATTTAATTACTGAAGGTTTCAAGGGCTAGTTAGAGACATTGTTTATTTTTTTTTGTTAAAAAAAAAAAAAAAATAGCTGTTTTAATTATCTCAGTGCTGAAATTTAGCTTGAAGAATTTTATACCAGGAAAACCAACTCCCTTATTCTTAGCACATAACCTTGACTGTCTTCTAAATCTCTGATTTCAAAATAAAACTTTTGAATGCCCACTGGAGTCATTACCCAAGGGCTTTCAAGATCCAGAGTGTTTCTTAGCAATATATGCTATTCCAACAGTATGTATCCAGATATGACAGTACTACAAAAGCTTTTTTTTTTTTCTGTCAATGACTCACTTTATTCAAACAGATAATTAGGATTTAGAGCCTACTGGAGACAAAAATCTAATTATTCTCTGTAGTCAGTTTCTTCTGCAAAGATTTAGTCTTTAGAACCTACCTATCTCCGCCTCACTTAATCCACAAGGAATAATTCGGTGAAAGAAATCTTAGCCATTGTCTGATTACACTACATGAATATTCCTCCTCCTATTTAACTCTTTGAAGTCCCCTGTCCTCGGGAAATATTATTATATTTTTAATGCCAGCATTTTGCACTATCTTCACCCTAGTGCATTTACAGCTGGCCAAAGAGCCAGCTCACCCCCATAAGGCTGGCTGGACAGTTCTCTCTCAGCCACACCCCCCCACCACCCTGAAGAAGTTGACTTCATGATCTGCACACCAAAATTGTCCATCCTGCCCCACAAGAGACAGCCAAGGTAGAGGAAATAGGAGAAGGCAGAGGGTGGGGGTGGAAAGCAAAAGGTAAGGAACACTAATTGACAAGGAGGGAATTTGCATCTCATCTTCCCTGGGGGCGGGGTGGGGCCAGGGCTGGGGAGGGGAAGGGGTAAAAAAATAAAGCAGATGGGAAACCAGGTAACTCAAACACAGTCTCTGTACCTAATGTCTTGTAATTTCGGGTCCCGCTTCTTCAATTGAGCAATGACAACCGCAGTCTCAGGCTTGACGAGAGGGGAGGCTCACAGCCGGCACTCCTGGACCATTTCCCTAGCAACGGGAGGAGAAAAACAGCTTAGACACTCGGGTGCCCCGGCGTTCTCCCGGAACGTGCCCCGGCAGGCTGGCGTGGCAGCAGCTCGGCATCTTCCCGCGGCTCCGTCAGCAGCCAAAAGGAGAAGCGTCCATCGGAAAAATGGCATATTACAAATTTTGCTTTGGGAAGCAGAGCTCGGTTCAGACCATTGTCAAAGGGAGGAGAGGGGGAGGCGGCTCTTAAAGCAGCAGCGACCCGTTTGCCAGAGCAGCCGCAGCTCCTCGCGTGCAGCTGGAGACCCGGGGCGGGGAGTCGGCATGTGGGGACTGGGTTTGACTTGTAGAAACTTAACCAAGCGGCGCTACTCCGCCACCGGGCCACCTGGAGGGTGTCACCCGCAAACGTGAGCTTTGGGAAGAGGTGTGAGGAGAACCTGGAAGGGAATTTCTCCAACCAGCCCCCGACCCGGAGCCCCTCTGGAGTTTATGTCTACCTCCAGGAGTTGAAAAGCTAAAGGGAAGCGAGTCCGCAAGGATGCGAGAAGCAGGGCAGATCCCCTCCTGGCCCTCTGCCTATTTCCAAGCTAAAGGTGTCTTATTTCACTTAAAAGAGCTGCTGCTTCTCCAAAAGGGCAAGCAGTCAGAACCCCCACACCCAGCTTCGCCTCCCAGCCTCTTTGCTGGCATCGGTTGGCCGGGAGAACCAACCTGCTGGGCGCCGGTGCGGATGCTACAGCATCTTCTTACTTGCCTGTGCGGTTGCTGCTGCCGCTCCTCCTCCTCCGTCTGTCTCCCCCACCTCCACCCCCTTCCTCCTCCTTGGCAGCCGCCACCTCCTCTTCCTCTGAAACAAGGGCTTCCCCTGGAAGCTGGTGCAGTGGTTTCCACCGGCCCTTAAATAAATTCTGAAGTAATCACGTCTTTGCTCTCCTCCTCACGTACACGCACTCGCGGATACACACGACTCCCTCAAAGCTGCTGAGGCGTGCGCTGGTCCCAGTGCCCCCGGCAAAGGCAAGGGCTGGGGCTGGGCAGGTGTGACAAGGCGGGTGCGTTCCTCCTTGCCCTGGCTTCACGCACAATGGTCTCTACAAGAAGACGTGTGTTGCCCGTACTGGTAGGGACAGAACAGGCTTTAGCACCTTCTGGCTCTCTGGCCTTCCGTGCTTGTCATTTCTTTAACCGGCTTCCTTCTCTCAAGACCAAGGGCATGGTAGTTGCGGTAGTAGAGACCTGAGTCAATCTAGGGTGTGGCGGCATCTGTCACTTCTCATTACCTCTCCAGCTCTTTTCCATTCATAGCTTTGGAGATGAGAATTGTGTGTTAAGTACTCCCTGCCAGAGTAAATTTTAGCTTTGAGCGGTCTGCTCCCTGGATCTTTTCCAGTTGTCTCATACCTGAACAACCCGTAACATATTTTCCTTTCTTTCTGCCTCTTCTGTCCATTCATACAGACCCATCAGGGATAGAGAGGATGCAGAAGACAAAACTGGTACCTGCTCTAAACAAAAAGGAAAGGTTTCAGTAAGGGAAATTAAGATATCCTAGTTTTAGTATAAAGAAGAGGACATGCAAAAGAAAATTGGGAGAAGGGTTCAACATTGTGTATAATTTGGAAGTTAGTACAAATACTTTTATGATGTAGTGCAATAAATCCAAAAGATATGTTTCACTTTTGTGTTAGGCAAATAGTCCAAAGCTAACTATAGAAATACTATTCAAATAACTGCTCACTTACATTAAGTACAGTATTCAAGAAACATACTATTTTATGTTAGGCTGCTGCTGCTAAGTTGCTTCAGTCGTGGCCGACTCTGTGCGACCCCATAGACGGCAGCTCACCAGGATCCCCCATCCCTGGGATTCTCCAGGCAAGAACACTGGAGTGGGTTGCCCTTTAATTAAGTTGATGACCTCATAGTAGAATGTGAGCTCAAGCTCACATATTTACCCCCTTCTCTTCTAGACTGTTACTCAAATTCTGTATCACAACACAATCTTATTAGAATTAAGTATAAGAGAATTAAGTATTAGAATTAAGTATAAGTATTAGAATTAAGTATAATCTTAATGTAAGGATTCATTAGATGTCAACTGGAGCACTGTTTCTCAAACACAGCATATTTATTGCTATTGTTTAGGTCACCAAATCATGTCCAGCTCTTTTGGGACCCCATGGACTATAGCATACCATGCTCCTCTGTGCATGGGATTTCCCAGGCAAGTATAATGGTTGTCATTTCCTCCCCCAGGGGGTCTTCTCCAACCCAGGGATTGAACCCATTTCTCCTGCATTGGTATGCGGATTCTTTAGCACTGAGCCATTGGGGAAGCCCCATAGATCACCCATAGATCTTGTTCTATTGTAGATTCTGACTCACTTGGACTGGGGTGGACCCTGAGATTCTGCATCTGTAACAACTCCTGGATGAAACTACACTTTGGGTAGCAAGGATCTAGATCACCCAGTCAACCTACTATGTGATGTTGACTTAAATATTCTTAATCACAGGAAAACTCACTAAGTCACAAAGCACCCCAGCCCATTTTCAGATAGATCTAATTTAATAACAGATTTTTCATACTGATCATATATCAGTACTCATAATTTTCATTCTCTGGAATTCCCCTGGAAGATATAAAATGTTCTTTATACCTCAGAAACGTTCTTATTTTTAGAGACAGTTGACATGTCTCTTTGTACAAGAATTTTTTCCTTCCTTCCCTACAATTTCCTTGGTAATCAACATTTGCCAAGTATAGCCACAAAGTTGTTATTAATAGTATTTCCAAGAAAAGTCTTGATTTGTCTGATTCCTATTCATATAAGAAGTACAAATATTAATTCTAAATATAATGCCCACATATAGTTGACACAACAGAGTTGAAGGCCAACTCAGAATTGATAGCACAAAAGAGAACATTTTGATAATGGATGGCAGGAAGCATATAGTAAAGACTATTTTACAGAGAATAAATTGTCTTTATGGTCATCCTCAGCTTAGAAACTATATGTTCTCACATTCTCACCCTTAAAACCACTGCAAAGGGCGTAAATAACATTTAGGTGATATAGTCAACCCTACACTAGTTGTACACTAGTTCTAATCTAGTGGCTGTCAAGTTTAGCATGCAAGAGAATCTCTAGAGGAATGGTTACAGAACAGATTTGGGGGCCCCATCCCTAAAGGTTCAGATGTGCCCAAAATGCTACTGGGGAAGAACACAGAAGTAGTTCCAGAAAGAATGAAGAGGCTAAGCCAAAGTGGAAACAGCCCCAGTTGTGGATGTGTCTGGTGGTGTAAGAACAATACTTCATGAGAACCTGGAATGTTAGGTTCATGAACCAAAGTGCACTGGAAGTGGTCAAACAGGAGATGGCAAGAGTGAACATCAACATTTTAGGAATCAAATGAACCAAAATGGACAGGAATGGGCAAATTTAATTCAGATGACCCTTGTATCTACTACTCTGAGGAAGACTCCCTTAGAAGAAATGGAGTAGCCCTCATAGTCAACAAAAGAGTCTGAAATGCAGTACTTGGCTGAAATCTCAAAAATGACAAAATGATCTCAGTTCATTTCCAAGGCAAGCCATTCAGCATCACAGTAATCCAAGTCTATGGATAAATAGGCAAATGAAACTGAATTTGACTGGTTCTATGAAGACTTATAAGACCTTCTAGAACTAACACCAAAAAAGATGTCCTTTTCATCATAGAGAATTGGAGTGCAAAAGTAGAACGTGAAGAGATACTTGTATTAACAGGCAAGGTTGGTCTTGAAGTACAAAATGAAGCAGGGCAAAGGCTAACAGAGTTTTGCCAAGAGAATGTACTGGTCATAGCAAAAACCCTCTTTCAACAACTCAAGAGAGAACTCTACATATGGATATCATCAGATGGGCAATATCAAAATCAGATTGATTATATTCTTTGTAGCCAAAGATGGAGAAGCTCCACAGAGTCAGCAAAAACAAGACCTGGAGCTGACTGTGGCTCAGATCATGATGAGCTCCTTATTGTGAAATTCAGACATAAAGAAACTAGGGAAAACCACTAGGCCATTCAGGTATGACCTAAATCAAATCCCTTATGATTATACAGTGGAAGTGACAAATAGATTCACGAGGTTAGATCTGATAGACAGAGTGCCTGAAGAACTATGGACAGAGGTTCATACCATTGTATAGGAGGCAGTAACCAAAACCATCCCCAAGGGGGGAAAAATGCAAGAAGGCAAAGTGATTGTCTGAGGAGGCCTTACAAATAGCTGAGAAAAGAAATGAAAGGCAAAGAAGAAAGGGAAAGTTATAGCCAACTAAATGCAGAGTTCCAGAGAATTGCAAGGCAAGATAAGAAAGCCTTCCTCAGTGATCAATGCAAAGAAACAGAAAACAATAGAATGGGAAAGACTACAGATCTCATCAAGAAAATTAGACATACCAAGGAAATATTTCATGCAAAGATGGGCATAATAAAAGACAGAAACAGTAAGGACTTAAGAGAAGCAAAAGAGATTTTAAAAAAAGTAGAAAGAATATACAGAAGAACTATACAAAAAAGATCTTAATGACCCAGATAACCACGATGGTGTGATCATTCACCTAGAACCAGACATCCTGGAGTGTGAAGTCAAGTGGGCCTTAGGAAGCATTACTACAAACAAAGCTAGTGGAAGTGATGGAATTCCAGCTGTTATTTCAGGTCCTAAAAGATGATGCTGTTAAAGTGCTGCATTCATTATGCCAGCAAACTTGGAAAATTCAGCAATAGCCACAGGACTGGAAAAGGTCAGTTTTCAGTCTAGTCCCAAAGAAGAGCGATGCCAAAGAACATTTTAACTACTGTACAATTGAGCTCATTTCACATGCTAGGAAGCTAATGCTCAAAATCTTTTAAGCTAGGCTTCAACAGTATGTGAACCAAGAACTTCCAGATGTACATGCTAGATTTAGAAAAGGCAAAGGAATGAATAATCAAAGTGCCAACATCTGTTGGATCATAGAAAAAGCAAATGAGTTCCAGAAAAACATCTACTTCTGCCTCATTGACTACACTAAAGCCTTTGACTGTGTGGATCACAGCAAACTGTGGAAAATTCTTCAAGAGATGGGAATATCAGACCATCTTACCTGCCTCCTGAGAAATCTGTATTCAGGTCAAGAAGCAACAGTTAGAACTGGACATGGAACAACTGACTTGTTCCAAATTGGGAAAGGAATATGTCAAGGCTGTATATTGTCACCCTTACTTATTTAACTTATATGCAGGGTATATCATGGGAAATACCAGACTAGATGAATCACAAGCTGGAATCAAGATTGCTCGAAGAAATATCAATAACCTCAGAAATGCAGATCATACCACCCTAATGGCAGATAGTGAAGAGGAACTAAAAAGCATTTTGATGAAGATGAAAGAGGAGAGCGAAAAAGCTGGCTTAAAAATCAGCACTCAAAAATGAAGATCGTGGCATCCGGTCCCATCACTTCATGGCAAATAGATGGGGAAAGAGTGGAAACAGTGACAGACTTTATTTTCTTGGGATCCAAAATCACTGGGGACTGTGACTTCACTCACAAAATTAAAAGCCACTTAATCCTTAGAAGAAAAGCTCTGACAAACCTAGACAGCATATTTTAAAGCAGAGATATCACTTTGCCAACAAAGGTTCTTATAGTCAAAGCTATGGTTTTTCCAGTAGTCATGTATAGATATGAGAGTTGGACCATAAAGAAGGCTGAGCACCAAAGAATTAATGCTTTTGAACTGTGGTGTTGGAGTCCCTTAGACAGCAAGCATATCAAACCAGTTAATCCTAAAGGAAATCAACCCTGAATATTCACTGGAAGCACTGATACTAAAGCTGAAGCTCCAAAACTTTGGCCACCGGATCAGAAAAGCCAACTCACTGGAAAAGACCCTGATGCTGGGAAAGATTGAGAACAGGAGGAGAAGAGGGCAACAGAGGATGTGAGAGCTGGATAGTATCATTGACTCCATGGACGTGACTTTGAGCAAACTCTAGGAGGTGATGAAAGATGGAATCCTGGCTTGCTGTAAGTCCATTGGATCGCAAAGAATCTGACACAACTGAACTGAACAACAACCACAAATCTGTGGTTTGGCTAGAGAATTTGCATTTCTAGTAAGTTCCCAGGTAATAGAATACTGCTCGGTCAGGAATCCCACTCTGAGAACACTAAATAAATAAATCTGAAGGAATTTGGGAACAGTATGATTACAGAACAAGAAAACAACTGATATATTTAAGGCAAAAAGTCTCCCACACAAATATAAAACTAATTATTATGCTGAGATTATCTTCTACTCCTACTGGTGTTTGGAAGCCAAGGAACAATGGTTAAGATAAAATATGCTTATCTTCTAAGAAGTTAATTACATTTAGGCAGAAGTAGTGGAACCCACCTCTTTCATTAATTTTAGTGCCTACCTTCAATGAAAAAAAGTAATTCATAGAGGCATTCAGTGTCACTAACCACACTTATTAATTCTTATTCTACATATTTTATTTCAAATACCATTTTTTTGTCTATATGTTCTTTCAAGGGGAGCATGTCATACAGCTACTCTCATATTTACTGTGGTGGCCAGCCCTTCCATCTCTTTGGATATTCCAAATATCACATGGTATATTAGTAACATAATAGCATAATAATAATAATGAGCACTTTGGTTTTGTATGTCAAGATAAAGTGTGCTAAGATCAGGCACCAAAGAAAATGAGTAATTAAGTACGGCTATGACAGTAGCAAAGATTGAGGAAGTTGCAGTAAGTTGTCTTTTAAATTCAAATATAATTTTGATGCAAAGTAAAGCAAATATTTACAGTTGTAATAGACATTTTAATTTCAGTGTCACATCATTTCAGCTATAGAGTTTACCATTTATGAACATAGTTTGTCTATGTTCATGACACTTTATTAACTATTATGAATAGTATTCATATTGTTATATATATTAATGCTAGCATTATTGAAAGAATTAAATTGCATTTTCTTATTATGCTTACTGTTGAATTTAAAATTTAACATGGCTTAGATTGATAATATAAATAACTTCTACCATACACTTTACCTACCTATAGTTTTGTGAGAACATGAATTTATTTCCATTAAACAATAAGACCACATAATATTATTATGCTGTATAATTTAGAGCGAGCAATAAAACAATCCCAAATAAATAATGGGTCACAAACTCAAGTGAACTTTATTTTTTACTCTTTCAATATTCCAAGGTAAGAATTGGTCAGTGGGCTACTCTCGTCCATACAATAATTTAGGGTCCTTGTCTGATATCTACCATTTCTTTGGGTTTTGAACCTACATGGTCCAAAAAATGGGAGAAATAAGCATACCACTTCTAAAACCCTTGGTCCAGAAGTGATACGTACTTTTTCCATTTGCCACTGGTGAGAATAACTCACATGGCAGCATTCAATTACAAGAGAGCCTGGGAAGACAGTCTATCCTTAAGGCTGGAAAAAGAATAAAGAGCCTTTTGGTAAAAACTTAGCCAGTTTCTCTCACATACTATTTGTGAAAGTGACAGTGGAAATAAAAAGTATGTAACTATGTTATGTTTAAACTTTCTGTTATGTGTACATTAAAAAAATGCAATTAATTGGAATCAATGGTCATAACAGTCAGTACCCAATTCTCTCACAGTTAGCATTGTTTATTATAGAGGTTTCATGTATCTTGTGTTTATCCTACACATTTTTCTTTTAACCTGTCTAAAAGAGCAAACTGAAGAATATGAAAGTTATTTAAACACATAGTTGCTGACTCTTGTGCTTCCACACAAATATATGAGTATCAATTCTACCGAGATAAATTTTTTGTGAGGCTACATTAATCAGCCTTTATCTATGCATTTATATGAGATTATTACAATATATAGCAATTTGACAAATAGTCACAGGGATTTAAATTTATAACTAAGGAATCTTAGTGTTGTAGCAGAGCAAAAATTGTTATTTTTTGAAGTCAAAATATGATAAGAGAAGACAGGTTTCAGATAATTTTATTTTGCATCATTCAGTACTATGTAACATCAAATCGAAGAGCAACATAAGGGCACTGAAAACATAAATTAGAATAGTGATGCCTTATGAAGTAACATTTTCTCCTTTTTAAGGAAAAAATAACATTTCATGGGGAAAAATTATCTTACGTTACTCTTTAGACTACTGTGAGGGAAAATATTAAAAGAAACATTCTAAATGCATTCAGTAGTTGTTTTATTATCTAGAAAGAAAAGATTTTAATTTTTGCTGCTACTCCAATTCAGGGAGCCTTGCTTTAGAATTGTAGAATCATGGAATTTTATGCTGAGAGTTCTGATATAACTCCATTCTTACAGATGCATATAGTAACACTAATTCCTGGGTTTTCTGGCTCAAGTACCTAAAGAAACTAAGCAGGCACTGGTTCAATTTTGATATCTACTTTTTGATGCCTCCTATTAAATATAAATCTTGCAGAACTTGACTCAGACTTATTCATGATTACCTACCTACTTGGATCATTGGTATCACTGATACTAATCCAGTTATTTCTTTGAATCAATTGGCAGCACAAATAAACTGCATGAAGTTGAGATCAGTGATCACTGCTATTCTTTGGATGAGAAATCATTGGAAAATAATAATCACCAATGTGAAAATGAGCTTTACCTTAATGCTCACTACTTCAGGACATGTGCAAGCTTAAATGATGAAAATAACTGATATGGGTAATCCTCATTTTTGATGTAGTTTAAAGATTCACAAAATGAATACAAATGTAGGCTTGAGAAAGATAAAGATACACAAGATACACATGAGAATTATCTTTCATGAAGTCTTTATTTGGCCACCCATTAGTGACTTCAGTTGTGACCCTTTATGTCACCTGCTCAAGTAACCATATAAAATCCCTAGCTATTTGTTAGGCTAATTGGAGAGCTAGAGCTATTGGCCAGGTGTATTCGTCCCTCCATCTCTCTAGTAGAACAAGTGTGTGTCATTTACCCAGAGCATCTTTTGGCATTTTGGCACCAGCTCAGACTTTATCTCTGGCCTTTATAACCACATCGCCAGTCAGTGTAGTTGATACGGCAGAAGAAGGAAGAGGACATCTGAACATAGATAACCCAGCATTCCGGAGAAGGCAATGGCACCCCACTCCAGTACTCTTGCCTGGAAAATCCCATGGATGGAGGAGCCTGGTGGGCTGCCGTCTATGAGGTTGCACAGAGTCAGACATGACTGAAGCGACATAGCAGCAGCAGCAGCAGCAACCCAGCATTCAAATAGTGTGATCTTTCCCACTGCACCTTATCGTATGTGTGTTAACATATCTTATCTCTTTTTCCTTGCTTTGGTGTGTTTTTAATAGACTTGATAAAATGAATGATTTTGACTATTTTGTTTTGTGAGCTTTTCTATCCCGTGACCTCTGACATCATTTGCTGGTAATGTACTTGGAGGCTACCATTCCCTCAGGGTGATGTCTCATATGACACTTTGTCTTGGGAAGTGGGAAGGGAAATTTGGGGATCTTTATATTTTTCCAGTGTTAACTCTCTCGATTAGGCTCACAACAACAACAACAAACTAACTAAAAGCAGCAATAACAGCAGCAACAAAAATCCCTGATATTAACCAAGGGCCATCCTCCTGGATGCTCTCTGAAATCTCCTTCAGTCACAGAATGCAAAATCATCTCACAGAAACATATGTTGTGAAAGACAAGTATCATCAAACAGTGCCAAGCTGTAACTGGGCCCAACTTAGATTTACACAGGGAAACCATAAAGTGGACTCCGGCAAGCTGGGGTTACAGTGTTGCTAAGATCCCTTTGAGTAATCTTGAAATTATGCAAACTGGCATATTGTGTAACTCAATTTATTTCAGTAATCATTTCACCATGGTTAGTAAATAACTGTTGCTGCATACATCAGTGTTTTATTTGCATTTGCTTTCCCAATGAATTTTAGAGTTTTGAAGTTGTAAAATGGGTCTTTGGTACTGAAACTTATGTTATAATATTATACATTTGTAAATGAAGGTTTCACTCATAATTTTAGGTGTCCATACATCATCTTGGAAGTGGCTGTGTAGGGAGTCAGGGGTCACACAATATGAAGAGATATAATGGAAGTGATGTAGGAGCATAGCAAGTAACCATCTAATCTACTTGTGGAAGACCAGGATGAGAAGTATTTTCTAAATAAATCTGTGAATGAATAGTGTGCAGATGTAACAGCAAGGGCAAGTAAGCAGAGGCAGATAATCTATAGATTGCATAGGAAACAGGGGAAAGTGCCACTTTGGCTGCTATATAGAGATAAGACAGGCTTAGACTGACAGAAGTGAATGGAAATCTAAGCAGGGACCATGTGTGAAAGAACATGTAAATCTTATTAAAGAGCTTAAAATGTATTGAGGGGAATGCAAAGTCTAGTAAAGTTTTAAATCAAGAAAAGTTAGAGCACATTTTGGAAGGAAAAGGGTAAAAATTGGGAACAAAACAAGCTATGGTTAAGATATGAAGTTGGAACCATCCTTCAAGGGGGTATGAAAGAGGCAGGAGTATTTTCAGTGAAAACAGAGTGAATTCACTTTTGATCATGTTGAATTTTGTTATCTGACTGTGAGCCGTCCAATTAGAGATACTAAAAAAGAGCTGAAAAAGATAATCTATCAAATGAGAAACCCGGGCCAATGATAAATGTTTGAGAATCATTGGTGACATTTGCGACAATGAAGAGTGTATAGAATTAGACAAGATGAGGGTCGAGTCATAGAACCTCAATAAATACAAATATTTAAGAAATAATCCTAACAAGTTAGGCAGAGACAAGGGAGGAAATTAGGTGAGTATATGTCACAGATGGTGCTTCCCTTATGGCTCAGTGGTAAAGAATCTGCCTGCAATTCAGGAGACCCAGGTTAAATCCTTGGGTCAGGAAGATCCCTGGAGAAGGGAATAACAATCCACTCCAGTATTCTTGCTTAGAGAATACCATAAACAAAGGAGCCTGGCAGGCTGCATTCCCTGGAGTCGCAAAGAGTTGAACATGCCTGAATATAAGCGTGTGCACACACACACACACATGTCATGCATACCAGGGAAAGAGAGCAAACATTTGAAGGAAGGGCTGAGTGGTGACCAATGTCAGATATGACTGAGAAATCAAGTAAGGTAAAAACTGGAAAATGTTCTGTAGATTTAGCAACAGACATTACTAGAATATTTAACAAGGGGAGTTTTACTGAAGTGGAATTGCAGGGAAAAAATCACTATGGCTTAAGAAGATTACAGATTGAAATAGTGGCCATCCAAGAAATGTAGCTACTAATGGTATGAAAGATTTGGAAGGAAGCTGAAAAGATATTATAAAAGTTCCTTTCTTTGGAGTCAATAGAGCTCTAGGTGGTGATTAATTGGGCATTAGAAAATTCCAGAATCTCAAAATTGTATCCAAAATTTGCATGTATATGAATCAAAGTGAAAGTCACTCAGTCATGTCTGACTCTTTGTGACCCCAGGGATGACAGCCTACCAGGCTCCTCTGTCCATGGAATTCTCCAGGCACGAATACTGAAGTGGGTAGCCATTCCCTTCTCCAGGGAATCTTCCCAACTTACGGATCAAACCCAGGTCTCCTGCAATGTAGCAGATTCTTTACCCTCTGAGCCACCAGGGTATATGCATAAGTGCATTTATTTGAGGTGAGTATTTATAATATGAGATTCTTGAGGCAATCAGAGATCAAAATATTATTTCAGTTCAGTTCAGTCATGTCTGACTCTTTGCGACCCCACGTACTGCAGCACGCCAGGCTTCTCTGCCCATCACCAACTCTATGAGCTTGCTCAAACTATGTCCATTGAGTCCGTCATGCCATCCAATCATCTCATCCTCTGTTATCCCCTTCTCCTCCCGCCTTCAGTCTTTTCCAGCATCAGGGTCTTTTCCAATGAGTCAGTTCTTCGTATAAAGTGGCCAAAGTATTGGAGTTTCAGCTTCTGCATCAGTCCTTCCAGTGAATATTTAGGACTGATTTCCTCTAGGGTGGACTAGTTGGATCTCCTTGCAGTCCAAGGGACTCTCAAAAGAATCTCTTCTCCAGCACCACAGTTCAAAAGCATTAATTCTTTGGCACTCAGCTTTCTTTATAGTCCAACTCTCATTTTAATATTAGCATTAATACTAATATTAAAATATTAATAGTCAGAGCTATATTTGTGTGTGTGCATGCTAAGTCACTTCAGTAGACTCTTTGTGACCTTATGGACCATAGCCCATCAGGCTCCTCTGTCCATGGGTTTCTCCAAGCAAGAATACTGGAGTGGCTTGCCAGGCCCTCCACCAGGGAATCTTTCCAACCCAGAATGGAACCCGCGTCTCTTGTGTTTCCTGCATTGGCAGGTGGGTTCTTTATCACTAGCACCACTTGGGAAGCCCAATCAGAGTTGTATATAGTATATTATTTAAATAAATAGCCATTAGTTTTATACACTATTTGTATAATCTTTATAACTTGAAGAGACTTGAGTTTATATATGATGACAATATTATTGAGACTTTTTTTTTTTGGTTTGGGACAGGAAAACAAATCTTGTTACTTTACTATAAAACATATCATGGTATATTTTATTACTGTTTGCCATTATTCACAGTATTCCCTGAAGAAGATTATAAATCACTACCTGTTGCAATGCTCATTTTACTGCCCTTTGTGGAAGGAGTATGTATCCCTTCCATACTGACACGGACCTTGTCATGTTACTTCTTTCTGTTCATGGAATATGAGCAGAAGTGGCCATGTCAAGACCTAATAGAAATGTGAAAGATCATCACAACTTCCTATGCCTTTTTTCCCTCTGTCATATATCTGAAATAGTTGCTATTCTTTCAGCCCAACAAGAGAAGGAAATGGCAACCCACTCCAGTGTTCTTGCCTGGAGAATCCCATGGACGGAGAAGCCTGGTAGGCTGCAGTCCATGGGGTTGCACAGAGTTGGACACGACTGAAGCGACTTAGCAGCAGCAGCAGCCCAAGTAGTACATAAATATACTCTTCAAAACTATACCTTTTCTAATGTGTTCACATCACTATTATTTGGATATTGTTGCCATTTTCAGGTGTTTTCCCCTTCCCCATTCTATATAAGTAATGAAAAGGAAGGACTACATCAAGAAATTTTTCACAGAACAAGTATATATTGAATGATGACATTATATTACTTAATATGAACAATGCAAAGAGAAAACTGGGGTGCCTCAGTCCTTGGCCCCTTAAGGGATAAATAAGACAAAATCACAAGGGATTTAAGCATGAAAAAGCAAAATTATAAGCCAATAAAAATTTATGCAGATCAAACTAGTAATGTCTCAAGTAAATATGAATTTGGTTTTAACTGTTCCTTATGAGTTACAGTAGAAACTCTAAGGGAAAGTATGAGTACATAACTTGAACAAATATACAGAATTTATTTGGGGCATGAGAGAAGCAGAGAAAAGGGTAAAATAATGAGAAAGATCATCTGACTGAGAGAATGACCTGGGCACAGAGGAGTGAGACATCTAAATGATCAGACATGAAACTATTAACTTATTCAAACATCACTAAAGCTTTAGTGATGAAAAAAAAACCAAAAGACATTTGGTGTAAAGATCTTTTGACATTATATTAATTTTATATAAAAATAAATACAGGAGAGGAAGAACAAGAAATTAAGTTAGAAATCCAAAGTGTGACTTGATACTTGGTTGAGAATTAAGAAGATAGGGATTGGAGGGCAGTGTTAATCCAAGTAGTCTGAGATATATTTTTGTGCTCAGATAATTTTCCCTGTTATTACCTTTTATTTATAAATTTAATTTCTTTCATCCCGTGTATGCTTTATTAAGCATCTATGATATTCCAGACAATGTTGTAGATGCTGAGAATGTAGCAATGAATAAGCAAAACAAGACAAAACAAGCTTGTGCTCATGGAGTTTACATTCTAATATTCATTCATCCCAAAATATTTATTACATATCTTTCATCAGATGATTCATCAGTAGTATGGGACTCAGTTACAAATATCATTATAAATATCAGTTTATAACTATAAATATCAATTATTATATGGTACTTTTCAAACCATAGACCCACAGTCTGTGTGTGTTTGTAGAGAGAGAGAAAAAAAAAAATTTGTTTTGACCCTAGAAACATATAACAAGTATCTTACTTTTAAAATGCAGAAGGCCTGAATAGGCATTTTTCTAAAGAAGACAGATGGCCAGTAGGCACATGGAATGATGTTCAACATCACTAATCACCAGGGAAATGAAAATCAAAGCCACAAGATATCCCTTCACATCTGTTTGAATGGCTATCATCAAAAATGCAACAAATAACAAGTGTTGGAAAGGATATGGAGAAAAGTGCACTGTTGATGGGAATGTAAATTGTTGCAGCCATAACGAAAAGCATCATGGAACTTCCTCAAAGAATTAAAAATAGAGCTACCAGATAATCCAGCAACTCTTCTCTTGGGTTTACATCTGAGAAAACCAAAACACTAATTCAAAAAGATATATGAATCCCAGTGCTTATTGCAGCATTATTTATAATAACCAAGATACAGAAGCAACTGAAATGTCCCTCAGTTGACACTGAGAGTACCCCTCAAAGATGAATGGATAAGGAAGAAGCAAGATATATGCGTACACACACACACACTGAAACACTACTCAGTCATAAAAAGGAATGAAGTTTTGCCATTTGCAGCAACATGGATGGGCCTGGAGAGTATTATGATTAGTGAAATAAGTCAGACAAAGAAAGACAAATAATATATGTTTTCACTTATATGTGGAATGTGAAAATAAAAATAAATAGAATATAACAAAACAGACTCAGATACAGAGAACAAAAAGTGGTTAGCTTTGGAGGGAGCAAAGCAGCGAGGGGCAAGATAAGGGTAGGGGATTAAGAGATGTAAACTACTGTGAATAAAATAAATAAGAAACAATAATGTAATGTGAAGCACAAGGAATATAGTCAATATTTTATAACTTTACATGAAGTAGAATATATATTGAATTACTATGTTATTCAAGTGAAACTATTATAATATTGTAAGTCAACTACATTAAAAAAAAGCATTTCACTTCTATATTCCTATGAAGTTACAGAAAAGCTTAAATGCAAAATGAACTTCTTTTCAAAACTGTTATTTCTTTATTGCATTTGTTTATTTTCATATGTGATTTTAGGACTATTATGATATTTCCAGGTTATAGTAAAATTGACAAATTTGGAATAATATTTGAAAACTTTAAAAAGCACAAAATTATACTAGTGTCTTTTAGACCCCTTCAGAATCTGAGGGCATTCAGTTTTAAAGCTATAGCAAAGAATATAATTCTCCTTTAATTAATTTCTGTTGAATTGGATTTCAGTGTTTGAATTAAATAATTCAAAGAGAGAATGAGAAAAAGTCAAAGAAAACAACAATTTTTTGCTCTATAAATATTAATGCATTAATTACCAGGAATAAATCTTAAAATACCTTCCTTCAAACCTCTCTTTCTTTATAATATAGAATTCTATATTAAGATATTTGCTATAACATCTAAGATACTTACTATGACATCTAAAAATTACCTGCAGTTAAGACCTAAGATCATTAGTCAGGAACTTTTAGACTGATTATTTATTCCACTTTAAAGTTATTAAAGTCACAAATAAAAATTATTAACAGTATTCTTAAATTTGACACTGAAAGTTTTTGAGATGAATTGAATATATCTGTAAAGCAGATTCTGCCTTAATGAGAGTATTTGATGTGTTTTTTAAAATTCATTATCAATTGAGTGTAGTAAAATGACGAGTAGATATCATCTATGCCTTTGTCTAATAATTACAATTAAATTTACAATGAAATTTCTGAATATTGTGTAGATTTTAGTGCAACTTACGAAGCTCCTACTTGATCTCTCTATGAAATATTTTAAAAAGTAAAAGAAAAAATCATGATATCTTGCAGAGTTATTGATAAACTTGTGAACATGGTTGTGTCAAGATACTCTGCACATATTTCTCCTTTTCCTCAAACTGAATGTAGCCAAAACCAAATTTCTTTCTTTCCTTTTTTTATTCCTAACTCCTCATGGTGTCCATTTTCTGAGTATGACACCTCCATCCTCCCAATAAGTAAGAATCATAATTTTGGAATCTCCATTTATTTCTAAATTTCGATCCAGTATCTAATGTAATACTTAGATTTGTTTGGCTTTAACTACAAAATATTTCTCAATTTTTCTTTCTGTTTTTACCATCATGACTCAATATTCACTCCACATTAGCTGCCGTCTGTGGGGTCGCACAGAGTCGGACACGACTGAAGCGACTTAGCAGCAGCAGCACCATGTAACTGAGTTGTTTTTAATAATCTTGAAGGAGTTCAGCAAGTGTAGGAGGAAGTCAGGATATAGAGAGAGTCTTGGGACTAAAATCAGGCAGAGAGATATACCACTGAGGTGCAGTGATAAACTATACACAAATAATTCAGCAAGCAGAGCATCTGAGTCATCATGTCCATACATAATAGGTCACAATCCAGTATCAAGCAGGGCAAGTAGAATGCCTGGCAGCATGTGGGCTTTACTCCAAAATAGACAGAAGCAGAATTTCAGTCCTTCAGAGGTTGAAAGAGCAAGGGAGAGCATCTGCCTGAGTAAGGAAATAAAATATAGTACTAAAAGCATCACCTAAACAGGGTGCCTGGTCTCACGTCTTCTCATAGGCCAGCTTACCTTAGGCAAACGATTTTCTGTATTTCCCATTATATTATGTGTAAAATTGGGATAAAAGAGTATCTGCATCATAGGATAAAGGAGATCATTTATATACACAGCTAAATAAATGCCAGCTATTCTTAGCACCAGTAATTCCAGACCTGAGAAATCAGGCAAAACCTAGTATTTGCAGCTGAGATAAAAAGTAGAGGTCACATACAATAGAGCAAATTTGTGTAAACAGATAAATGTCAGGGATGGTCTTGATAGATAAACATACTTTGCTTTACCCTCTCAGTTCTGAGATTTCATCTAGAAAATACCTAGCTAAATTACGTAGAATTTATGTTAGCATGTATGCCACCAACATACCATTTAGTTTATTAATGAATTTATAAAATGCTTTTTAATATAGTTGTCATTTCCATTTTCTCAGAATGTAAGTACTTGAGCAGGATGAAGGTTCTTTAAAAGACTAAAAATAGGAGTACCATGTGATCCAGTAATGCCACTCCTGGACATAGATCCAGAAAGGATGAAAAATCTAACTTGAAAAGATACATGTGCCCCAGTGTTCAGAGCAGCGCTCTATACGTAGCCAAGACATGGATGTAAACTAAATGTCTATCAACAGATGAATGGATGAAGAAAACGTGGTATATACACTAAGTCCCCTACATACAGACATTCAAGTCGCAAGCATGCATCTGGTTCCAGCAAGGAGCCCGAACCTGTGCCATCTTTGTGAGTCAGTGAGTAAAACTGCAGATTGCCCTCCATCTCCTCCAAAATGTAGGCTTCACAGTGTGTGAACTAGGAACTTTCAGAGGTACAAGCAGGATTTAGCAAAGGCAAAGGAACCAGAGATCAAATTGCCAACATTTATTGGATCATGGAGAAAGCAAGAGAATGCCAGAAAAGCATCTATTTCTGCTTTCATGGACTATGCTAAAGCCTTTGACTGTGGATTACAACAAACTGTGGAAAATCCTTACAGTGATGGGAATAACAGACCATCTTACCTGCCTCTTGAGAAACCTATATGCAGGTCGAAAAGCAACAGTTACAACTGGACTTGGAACAACTGACTGGTTTAAAATTGGAGAAGGAGTACCTCAAGGCTGTGTAGTGTCACCTTGCTTATTTAACTTATATGCAGAGTGTATCATGCAAAATGCTGGGCTCGATGACTCACAAGCTGGAATCAAGAAATATCAACAACCTCAGATATGCAAGATGATACCACTCTAATGGCAGAAAGCAAAGAAGAAGTAAAGAGCCTCCTGATAAAGGTGAAAGAGGAGAGTGAAAAAACAGTTTAAAACGCAACATTCAAAAAACTAAGATCATGGTATTCAGTGCAATTACTTCATGGCTAATAGATGGGGGAGAAGTGGAAACAGTGACAGATTTTATTTTTGGGGGCTCCAAAATCACTGTAGATGGTGACTGCAGCAATGAAATTAAAAGATTCATGCTCCTTGGAAGAAAAGCTGTGACAAACCTAGACAGTGTATTAAAAAGCAGCGATATCACGTCTGTATAGTCAAAGCTATGGTTTTTCCATTAGTCATGTAGGGATGTGAGAGTTGGAACATTAAGAAGGCTGAGTGCCAAAGAATCGATGCTTTTGAACTGTGGTGCTGGAGAAGACTCTTGAGGGTCCCTTGGACTGTAAGGAGATCAAACCAGTCAATCCTAAAGGAAATCAATCCTGAATATTCATTGGAGGGCTGAGGCTGAGGCTGAAGGTCCAATACTTTGGCCACCTGATGCGAAGAGCCGACTCTTTGGAAAAGATCTTGACACTGGGATAGTTTGAGGACAGGAGGAGAATGAGGGTGACAGAGGGTGAGATGATTTGATGGCATCACAGATTCAGTGGACATGAATTTGCACAAACTCCAGGAGATAATGCAGGATGGGGAAGCCTGGCGTGCTGCAGTCCATGGGGTTGCAAAGAGTCAGACATGACTGAGTGACTGAACAACAACTCCATCTCCTCTTGCTGACAGTCCTTCAGTTCTGCCGTCTCCCATCTCCTCTCCCTCCTCCAATCAGTAGCTCTTTTTGCCTATTGACCCAATGCCAGCCTCTATATGCCAGATATTGTACTGTACTTCAGTACTTTTCAAGGTACTGTATTGTATGATTAAAAGTATTTTTTTATGTGTGTTTTTATGTATTATTTCTGTGAAAAGTATTATAAACCTGTTACTGTAGAGTACCATATAGTTGACTGTGTTAGTTGGGTACCTAGGGTAACTTTTTTGGGCTTAGGAACAAATTGGACTTACGTGCTCTTGGAATGGAAGTCTTTCACATGTAGAGGAGTTACTGTATATGCAGTGGAATACCATGCTGTACTGTGTTTACGGTATGTAGCCTGCCAGGCCCCTCTGTTTTGCCTGGGGATTCTCCACGCAAGAATACTGGAGTGGGTAGCTGTTCCTTTCTCCAGGGGATCTTCCCAACCCAGGGATCAAACCCAGGTCTCCCATATTGCAGGCAGATCCTTTACCATCTGAGCCACGAGGGAAGCCCAAGAATACTGGAGTGGGTCTCCTATCCCTTTTCTAGGGGATCTTCATGACCCAGGAATCAAACCAGGGTCTCCGGCATTGCAGGTGGATTCTTTACCAGGGAATCCCAGTGGAATGCTACTCAGCCATTCAAAAGAATGAAATAATGCTATTTGCACATCCTAGATGAACCTAGAGATTGTTGTACTAAATGAAATGTTAGAGGAAAACAAATAGCATACGATATCTCTTATAAGTGAGGTCTGAAAAAATTATACAAAGGAGCTTATTTACAAAACAGAAATAGACCAACAGACATAGAAAACACTGATGGTATCCAAAGGGGAAAGGGTGGAGAAGGAATAAATTAGGAGTTTGGAAATAGCAGATACATACTACTGTATATAAAATAGAGGAGCAAGGACCTACTATATAGCACAGGAAGCTATATTGAATATCTTGTAATAAACTATAATGGGAAAGAATCTGAAAAAAATATATGTATATAACATATGTAACTAAATTATATTGCTATATACCTGAAACTAATACTTCAATTTTTAAAAAGCAAACAGTATCTAATCAAACTATTATAAGGTATTATATTTGCTTTAAAAAGGTATAAAGTTGTATGTGCTTAAATATCACTCTACTAATGCATAAAGTGGCTGACGAACTGAACTTACTCATGAAACGAAAAAATAATTACATTTAGAATTGTAAATTGAAATATGCAAAGATAGTTTACTTGAATAACTTCAAAACTGCTTCACTCTCAGTCAGACTTAGTTGTATTTGTTAAAACTCAGTTTTATTTATTTGTTTACTCCTCCTTCTTCACCAAAATGTCACTTATTTGATGGAGCAGTGATAACAGTCTCAGGTTAATTTCTGATACCATCAAGGATAGCATTTATGAGAAAATATTTTCATCTCCAAATCTTGGGATTTTGCATTTTCTTAGAAGGAAACATTTTCAAAATTTTAAATAAAATATGGGCTACTAAAAGAGGGAGAGGGTGGGGAGATTTGGGAGAATAGCATTGAAACATGTATAATATCATGTATGAAACGAGTCACCAGTCCAGGTTCGATGCACGATACTGGATGCTTGGGGCTGGTGCACTGGGACGACCCAGAGGGAGGGTATGGGGAGGTAGGAGGGAGGAGGGTTCAGGATGGGGAACACAGGTATACCTGTGGCGGATTCATTTCGATATTTGGCAAAACTAATACAATATTGTAAAGTTTAAGAATAAAATAAAATTTAAAAAAATAGAAAAAAAATAAAAGTAATTACTACACAGAAGCTACTGTTTCAAACAGAAGACAATTATAGGAAAATCTCTTAAGACTCTGAGATGATTTGAATATTTTGGTTTGTATTATCAAAAACTGAATATTAAAATTATATTGGGATTAAAACTGGGAGTTTGTTTTTCTAATATGGGAAAATGTAATTTAATTTAATTTCTCCATTAACTGTAAGAAAATACTCTATTCCTATCAGTGTTTAAGAATATTATTATATCCTGTTATGTTTATTGCCATAAACATTATATTAAAAGAATTTAAATGTGTTGTTTATGTTTGGTTCATTTTAGAAAAGACATTACATTATACTTATATCCGGAGAAGGCAATGGCACCCCACTCCAGTACTCTTGCCTGGCAAATCCCATGGACGGAGGAGCCTGGTGGGCTGCAAACCATGGGATTGCTGGGAGTTGGACATGACTGAGCGACTTCACTTTCACTTTTCACTTTCATGCATTGAAGAAGGAAATGGCAACCCATTCCAGTGTTCTTGCCTGGGGAGTCCCAGGGACGGTAGAGCCTGGTGGTCCGCCGTTTCTGGGGTCGCACAGAGTCGGACACGACTGAAGCGACTTAGCAGCAGCAGCAGCAGCAGCATACTTATATCAAAAACTCTAATTTTAATGAATAGATTATAATATTCCATATGAATATAATTTAAATAGAAATGAAAACTGTACATAAGGCATTATGCATATTTAAATTTGGATAAATAGCTGAAGATATGACTAATAGAATAAGTACTTATCATGACATTGTAAAATGAGCCTGCAACTAAAGAATATTTTTCGTTTATCAATAACTATCTCTGTGAAGTATTTTACCCAGTCTCTTCATATTACTTATAGTTACTTCCTACATGCACACTTATTTTAGGTATTTAAGTTTGCATGCATTCATGCTCAGTCACGAGAGAAGGTAATGGCACCCCACTCCAGTACTCTTGCTTTGAGAATCCCCTGGATGGAGCAGCCTCCTGGGCTGCAGTCCATGGGGTCACGAAGGGTCAGACACGACTGAGCGACTTCACTTTCATTTTTCACTTTCATGCACTGGAGAAGGAAATGGCAACCCACTCCAGTATTCTTGCCTAGAGAATCCCAGGGATGGTGGAGCCTGGTGGGCTGCCGTCTATGGGGTCACACAGAGTCGGACACGACTGAAGCGACTTAGCAGCAGCAGCAGCAGCATGCTCAGTCACTTCAGTCGTGTCTGACTCTTTGCGACTCCACGGACTGTAGCCCGCCAGGCTCTTCTGTCCATGGGATTCTCCAGCCAAGAATACTAGAGTGGGTCACCATGCCCTCCTCCACGGGATCTTCCTGACCCAGGGGTGGAACCTGTGGCTCTTATGTCTCTGGCATTGACAGGCGGGTTCTTTAGCACCACCTGGGAAGCCCATTTACGTTTATATCTTCCTTTATATTGTCTTATAAACCCATGTTATACATTATATTAAAATCAGAATTATTTTTTATTATAATTATTATATTATATTATATTATATATATATAATTATATAATTAATATATATAATTATTATATATATAATATATATATAAAATATTTATATATTTATATAAATATATATATATATTTTAAATATATTAAATATATATAATATTTAAATATAAATATATAAATATAAATATATATATAAATATATATATAAATATAAATATATATAAATATATTATATATATAAATAAAATATTTATATATATAATATATATATAATATTATATAAAATATATAATTATATTATATTAATTATAATTAATTAAATTATATTAAAATCAGAAGATTTTCTGAAATAATAGTTGTACTTATTTATTTTCTTGTCTTTTACTGGAATGATGTATTTATCATGTAAATTGAAGGCTACATTTCAAGATATGCTTAAACTTATTCAAGTGGGAAAACTATTCAAGACTCCAGGGTTGCAATGATGTCATTTTCTTGAAAAACTTCAGAAAAATCTATACTTGATGAAGGAAGAACATCTTTTAGAAAGGAGCAACCACACTGGCCAATCTGGCCAAGATTAATAAAACACCAAAGGGCTTAATAGGCTGCATATGTTTATGGGGCAGGCACCAGGTGGACATCAACAAAAGTAATCCAATATTCCCTTCCTTTGTCATTTACCTATTATGGGAAAAAGGAAATCTACAGATGGACAAGGTGATTTAGTTTAGACTAATTTACAATGATTGTTTTCTGATCAGTTCGACAATGGGTGTTAGATGAAGTAGTTTGTCCTTTAGAAATTAGATCAAGATATTGAGGATAACCTTCGGATGGTGACCTTTGTTCCTTTCAACTTTGGCTAATTATAGATCTTGGTTTCAAGGTTAATGATGTTATATCCATTACACTGTCAGTTTTCTAAGATAAATCAATTCCTAAGTGATATCACTGTAGTGCAAACTGTTCACATCAGGAGCTAATCTGGCCATGCACTTTACAATTTAATTATTATAAAAGGAAAATGCATTAAAATGTAGTCATTATATGACAGCTTTAAACAGAGGGCTACAACTACACTTTCATTTAGATCTTTGAAAATGAGTAAAGGCACTTTTAAAAACTTTAACTTAAAAATGCGCAGAACACACAGAAGAAAAGCATTTGCTTATCTTTGTATCATACATTAAAAACATGTATTTAGATTTTCTATGTATGCACACACACATATGGGCTTCCCTGGTGGCTAAGCGGTAAAGAATTCTCCTGCAGTGCAGGAGACATGGGTTCAATCCCTGTGTGTGAAAGATCCCCTGGTGAAGGAAATGGCAACCCACTCTAGTATTCTTGCCTGGGAAATCCCATAAACAGAGGAGACTGGTGGGCTATAGTCCATGGAGTTGCAACGATTGGGACACAGCTTAGTGATTAAACATGCTTGTGTGCATGTGAAGTCCAACAACACACGTATATGTATATACACACAAATATAATAAAGCTAATTATACTGCATGTCTTCAAAGAATTTCAAGTATGATCAGATAAAATGTTAAGTAGTAGATATAGTATGGGAGGGCTTGAAATACATTTGTAAATTTCTAACTCCTTCATGTGCAAATAATTTATTCACATGTAAGGAACTTGAGAAAAATATGATTTCCATAGTAAGACCAATTCTTGCCTACCACGACACATGACACCATTTCATTATCTTATTGTGAACTAAAAAAAAAAAAATCCACTAGTCATTGATTAGTAATACTGACACAAATAATAATAAAACCTTCTGTTTAAGGTAGTCAGGCCATAAGTATTAAATTACTCTTTTCATTTTGCGCAGTGCTTTAGGATTAAAGCTAGAACTCAAATACAACGTTTACTCCTGTAATCTGCATCTCTGATTAGTTAAGAAATGTTTTCCAATACTAAACAATTTAAGAAATATATATGTAAAGCCTGTAGTAACTTTACAATATTGTATTGGTTTTGCCAAATATCGAAATGAATCCGCCACAGGTATACATGTGTTCCCCATCCCGAACCCTCCTCCCTCCTCCCTCCCCATACCATCCCTCTGGGTCGTCCCAGTGCACCAGCCCCAAGCATCCAGTATCATGCATCGAACCTGGACTGGCGACTCGTTTCATACATGATATTATACATGTTTCAATGCTATTCTCCCAAATCTTCCCACCCTCTCCCTCTCCCACAGAGTCCATAAGAGTGTTCTATACATCAGTGTCTCTTTTGCTGTCTTGTATACAGGGTTATTGTTACCATCTTTCTAAATTCCATAAAAAAAAATGTCATGGGCATTTTAAAATGCCACACTGAGATATTTTTCAAGAAATTATTTAACCGAGTCGGTCATTAGATCATCATTATTATATCTCAGTTTAAAGAATTTTTTAAAAACTTGCCAAAACCTAACTAGGAACTCTGATACAGCATTCTAAAGGATAAGTTTGGAGGGTTTTGTTTATTTGGATACAATTTGATGAGGGTAAGAGCAACATTATCGAAAAAGAAGTATCCTTTTCTGTGTCCATCAATGTTCGATATGTCAAAGGGAACTTAATTTACTATCTTTGAAGGTTTTGCTCTGGGAGCTTTTAAATTTAAACTTCACATTATAGCTATTAATTCAATCAGCATGTCACAAATCTGTCCATCAATATAAATGATGTGTAATTTAACTTCATCATCACATAGTATTGTTCAATATTATTTACCAAAGAAGCTTGTGCTTTTTATTTTACATATTTTTAGAAGATTTACTCTCTTCCAATTAATGTGTGAAGCTGGTGTATGCCTAAAATTTCCCTGCCACTGAGTGAATGAAAAGCATAATCTGTAATTTGCATCTTCAATATTTTTCCCACAGGTTTGCCCTCTTTATTTTTTTATACAAAATAAACTAACAATGAAAATACCTACAACAGATACATAAATCACAAGTCTATTGATTGTTGCTATTTGTTGTATACCACATTTTAGGGACCGTATTATTTGAACAGTAAATTTGCCAGCAAATAATTCAAGCAAAATGGTCTCTACCCTCAAATAGAAACTATAATCACAACATTTAAGCATTAGTACTGACAGTTTGCCTTAATGTTTCATCATGAATTTCATTCTTCACAACAGATTGTAGTTCAAATTAGAGGCACTGCTTTGGCATAGGAATCCATATCACCTTTTGGAAATTAAGATGTATACTTAAATCCATACTCACATAAAGCTCAGCTACCTTCCTTTTGTATTTTATTCTGTCATTTTATATGCAAATTATCCTGGTATCAAAAAGTCCTGCAGTTTTGCCTTTCTCCATTAGAACAGAGAACTAACAATAGAAATTATGAAACCATGGTTACATTAGAAGAAGTTCTGCATTAGTCAGAGATTCTATTAATTTGTGTTATGTCCATCATTTGAGACATATTCCAGTATTTTTAAAGCAACTTCTATTCATGAGGGAGATACAATAAGAGATAGGTTTTAAAAGATCAACTAACTATATTAAACAATATCAGAGGCTTCTAAATAAAACAGAAATGAACAAGGTATACTCTTTCATTTAATGTGTAAAATAGCATTCTGCAGATAAAAATTATAATCACATAAGTTTAGTGCTAGCACAAAACCAAAATGCCTCTCAGGTAGCTAGAAATATTCTTCTTCATATCCATAGAAAACAACTTTATTTTCTCTGTTATATATTGTTAACACATATATTTAATTATTTTATTCAATGAAACGAGTTTTAAACTTTTGACTATTATTCATTGGCTACAAGAAAATATATATATGTTCTTTACATTAGGAACTGCAAGCAAAATAACCAAATGCATATGCTAATTTTTGTTGTACATGTATAAAGAAATTGTCACATTTTAGTGTATATATGTATACATTTATAGATAGATACTAACATCCACATGTATAAAGGTAAAGAGTATACAGATATACACAGAGATACCTACATAATTTACTTTGAATTCATACAATTGTATTTTTATTTTTTTTATTTTTTAAATTTTATTTTATTTTTAAACTTTACAATATTGTATTGGTTTTGCCAAATATCGAAATGAATCCGCCACAGGTATACATGTGTTCCCCATCCTGAACCCTCCTCCCTCCCCGTACCATCCCTCTGGGTCGTCCCAGTGCACCAGTCCCAAGCATCCAGTATGGTGCATCGAACCTGGACTGGTAACTCGTTTCATATATGATATTATACGTATTTCAATGCCATTCTCCCAAATCATCCCACCCTCTCCCTCTCCCACAGAGTCCAAAAGACTGTTCTATACATCAGTGTCTCTTTGGCTGTCTCGTATACAGGGTTATTGTTACCATCTTTCTAAATTCCATATATATGCGTTAGTATACTGTATTGGTGTTTTTCTTTCTGGCTTACTTCACTCTGTATAATAGGCTCCAGTTTCATCCACCTCATTAGAACTGATTCAAGTGTATTCATTTTAATGGCTGAGTAATACTCCATTGTGTATATGTACCACAGCTTTCTTATCCATTCATCTGCTGATGGACATCTAGGTTGCTTCCATGTCCTGGCTATTATAAACAGTGCTGCGATGAACATTGGGGTACACGTGTCTCTTTCAATTCTGGTTTCCTCAGTGTGTATGCCCAGCAGTGGGATTGCTGGGTCGTATGGCAGTTCTATTTCCAGTTTTTTAAGGAATCTCCACACTGTTCTCCATAGTGGCTGTACTAGTTTGCATTCCCACCAACAGTGTAAGAGAATTCCCTTTTCTCCACACCCTCTCCAGCATTTATTGCTTGTAGACTTTTGGATCACAGCCATTCTGACTGGCATAAAATGGTACCTCATAGTGGTTTTGATTTGCATTTCTCTGATAATGAGTGATGTTGAGCATCTTTTCATGTGTTTGTTAGTCATCTGTATGTCTTCTTTGGAGAAATGTCTATTTAGTTCTTTGGCCCATTTTTTGATTGGGTCATTTATTTTTCTGGAGTTGAGCTGTAGGAGTTGCTTGTATATTTTTGAGATTAGTTGTTTGTCAGTTGCTTCATTTGCTATTATTTTCTCCCATTCTGAAGGCTGCCTTTTCAACTTGCTAATAGTTTCCTTTGTTGTGCAGAAGCTTTTAATTTGAATTAGGTCCCATTTGTTTATTTTTGCTTTTATTTCCAATATTCTGGGAGGTAGGTTATAGAGGATCCTGCTGTGATGTATGTCGGAGAGTGTTTTGCCTATGTTCTCCTCTAGGAGTTTTATAGTTTCTGGTCTTACGTTTAGATCTTTAATCCATTTTGAGTTTATTTTTGTGTATGTTGTTAGAAAGTGGTCTAGTTTCATTCTTTTACAAGTGGTTGACCAGTTTTCCCAGCACCACTTGTTAAAGAGATTGTCTTTAATCCATTGTATATTCTTGCCACCTTTGTCAAAGATGAGGTGTCCATAGGTGCATGGATTTATCTCTGGGCTTTCTATTTTATTCCATTGATCTATATTTCTGTCTTTGTGCCAGTACCATACTGTCTTGATGACTGTGGCTTTGTAGTAGAGCCTGAAGTCAGGTAGGTTGATTCCTCCAGTTCCATTCTTCTTTCTCAAGATAGCTTTGGCTATTCGAGCTTTTTTGTATTTCCATACAAATTGTGAAATTATTTGTTCTAGCTCTGTGAAGAATACCGTTGGTAGCTTGATAAGGATTGCATTGAATCTATAAATTGCTTTGGGTAGTATACTCATTTTCACTATATTGATTCTTCCAATCCATATGAATTCATAAAATTGTATTTTTAAAATAATGGCTTGATGAATGGTCTTCCTTGACATAGTCTCTGAACATACACATTCACTTATACAGAAATCAAATACTTTAACAGTAACAATCATAGGTGTTACTTAGTAAGTGCACATAAAATAAAGATTGTGTTCTAAAGTCCCACTTTCTAAATTCACAGTAAAGGTAAATTTCTTGCTGAATAAACTAACCTTCAGTATTTAAACTCTCAGTTCCCTCATCTTTAAGTTTAGGAAATTAAGATGACAGTGACAATAATATAAAACATCTATATAATATTGTCTACAATCTGAGCACTATATAGGATATAAATATATACATATCACCATATGTAGTGGTCTCCATTCATAAAGCTATTGAAGACTAAACAGTTAATACAGAGTTTCTAGAATATGTGGTACAGGTGAGTAATCGGTGAAGATTGCCTTTCATTACCAACAACCCAAGTCTTTCTGACTGGTATGTTACATTCATCCTCTCATTTAATTCTCACGATAACCCAGTGGAGCAGACAACACCTTCTTTATTTAGAGATGTGGAATTAAGACTGAAAGAAGTTAAGCCATTTTCCTGTAGCCCCTCTTTGTTAGTTGTACAGCTGGAACTCAAGTCAGACTCCAGAATCTCTTAAGTTCAACCATTATGATTTATTGCCTCCCATACTCAGCTTCCCAGGTGGAGTTAGTAGTAAAGAACTCATCTGCCAATGCAAGAGATGTAAGAGATGGGGGTTCCACCCCTTGGTTGGGAAGATCCCTTGGAGGAGGGCATGGCACCCCCCCCAGTATTCTTGCCTGGAGAATCCCATGGACCGAGGAGCCTGGTGGGCTGCAGTCCATGGGGTTGCTGGGAGTTGGACACGACTGAGTGACTTCACTTTCACTTTTCACTTTCATGCATTGGAGAAGGAAATGGCAACCCACTCCAGTGTTCTTGCCTAGAGAATCCCAGGGACAGGGGAGCCTGGTGGGCTGCCGTCTATGGGGTCGCACAGAGTCGGACAAGACTGAAGCGACTTAGCAGCAGCAGCAACTGCAAACCAAAGTCAAAGTAGTCTATTGGTGACATTTTTACACAACCAGGGAGCACAAACTTAGTGGAGAGATGGAGAGCTGATCTGGAAGGGCAAAAATTCTTATATACCATATTCTTTTAAAATATTTCAGAATGTTACTTCTATTTTAAAGCCTTAATTTATTAATGCAGTCCCTTAAAAATAGTCATTAAGTTTTGCCTATTATAAAGAGTGACTATACATATATTATTCCAAACTTTTGCAAGTGGAATTTCTAGTTTTTTAAAAGAGTAATTTCAACATTCATTGTCTTATTAACAAAAGTGTTCAATCCAGTTATATTAACACCACCTGTTTGATAAATCTGTTTTACACAGCAGATGTAAACACTGCTGTTTATCAACTGTATATTTTTACAAATCAGTTTTTTATTAATACATCCATATAATCATATATGATGGCGTTTGGTATGTGATTTTCTTATATTTATTCATTATTGGTATATAATTTTATAAACTTCCATCTTCTTTTTATATTATAACCACATATTTTACAAATGTAGGATTATACTATATTGATATTCTTCAGTTTGTTATTTTCAAAATAATCTGTCCTATTTGTCTCCTCATATCTGGATATAGATGTTTTTCTTGTTCTTTCTCTGTGCTAAGTAATATTTCAGTTTGTGGGTGTACCAAAATATATTCAACCACATTTTTCTTGATCAGATCAGATCAGATCAGTCGCTCAGTCGTGTCCGACTCTTTGCGACCCCATGAATTGCAGCACACCAGGCCTCCCTGTCCATCACCAACTCCCAGAGTTCACTGAGACTCACGTTGATAGAATATAGAAAAATGTTTTTTAAAATTAGAAATGATCCCTTAATAATCACACTTCCACGTACTTTGCAACTTTCCCAGGTTCTTCATTTTCCACTGGGCTGTTATCTTTCTCTTAACTAATTATGGATTGTTTTGCATACTCAGGAGACTGGCCCTCATCTGTTTAATGTATTGCTTACATTTTTATCTCTCATTATTTGTCTTCTGTCCTTTTTGATGTATTCTCAGCTATTTGGTAAAGAAATCCATTAACCTATTGCTTTTAGGGTTACTGTGTGTCATGTCATGCTTATAAACAACATCCCCATCCTTTAGGGCATTTCTCTCCCCAGTCTAGGTAGTCTTTTCATAGCCATGCACTGATCAGTATTGTCTTCAGTACTCAGGGAATCCACTGCAGAGCTCTGTGCAGGTTCCCGCCCCGCCCCCCCCAGGTGTTCTGATTTGCAGAATTCTTTCCACCTTTGTGGAAAGACCTCAGCTTTCCTGACCTCAGCTCCGACTACTTAACTCAGGGAGATGGTGGTCTCTACCTAGGTCCCCCCTCCCTGTGTACACAGCATGAGAACTCTCTTACGGCAAAAAGCTGGGAGAAGTCTCATCTCATTTTTGTCATATCTCTTAGGGATCACTGTCCTTCCTTGCTTTATGTCCAATGTTTTGAATATCTTTGATTTACAGATTTTGTCCATATATTTTTTTCATTGTTTTTGGGTTAAATTGAATTTCTGTCACGTCATCTTGGCCAGAAGCAGAAGTCCACACTTAGGTTTTTTATTATTATTCACTAGAGACCCGGGACTTCCCCAGTGGCTCAGTGGTAAAGAATCTGCCTGCGATGCAGGTGACATGGGTTCTATCCCTGACTGGGCAAGATCCTCTGGAGGAGGACATGGCAACCCACTCCAGTATTCTTGCCTGGAGAATCCCATGGATAAAAGAGTCTGGCTGGCTACAGTCCATGGGGTCACAAAGAGTCAGACAGGAGTGAGTGACTGCATGCCCTAGAGACTCAGCAATATTTTATTTTATCTTTTATTGAAGTATCATTGACTTACAGTGTTATGCCAGTCTCTGTTGTACAACAGAGTGACTCAGTTATATACATATACACATTCTTTTTTAAAAAATATCCTTTTCCACTATGGTTTATCACAGGATATTGAATATAGTTCCCTGTGCTATACGTAGGACCTTGTTGCTTATCCATCCTATACTTAATAGTGTACATAGTTTACAGCTGCCAAGTCCATACTCCCAGTCCTTTCCTCGTCTACCCTTCTCCCCTCTGGCAACCACAGGTCTGAAGATCTACTGTAATTCCTCGGACGGCTCCAGTCCCCTCACAAGGTTGGAGTTCTCCCCTGAACCTCCGTGCATATAGCTCTCGGCGATACCCTGCCTAGTGCTCCTGATTCCCACCTCCTGCAAGTGGCTCTGCTGCCCAACTCCAGCTTCTCTTCATATGCTCCAGGAAGCCAGATGACCACTAGGACCTGGAAAACGACTCTTGCCTGGCATGAAGCATTGCTATGGGCTAGGAATTCCCCTTGACAAGCTCTGGCCTTTGGCTACTATCACCATTCCCAATTACTTCTTACTCACAAGCACCCTTCATCCCTCATCCCCACTTTAGGATAAATGCCCTCCTCTACACAAATTAATTTCCCTGCATTTCTGGCTTCCAAATTCATTTGAAATAGAAATTTCCCCTAATGTGGTATAGTGTTGGAGAATTATTCCACTTTACATGCCATACTGAATTATCTTTCAAGTTATTTTTTCCCTTTACTTTTACATTATATGATTAAGTTCACAGTGAAGAACAAAAAGATGCTTTAAGGAAAGCTATTTCAGTAATATGGGAAAAATTTTAGTCAACTCTATGAAGCCACTGAAAGAATTATTTTGTAATTAGAGTTTTTCAAAACCTAATTAAATGCATGTAGCTTAAGAAATGATGAGCTACAGTTAATATATACTTTTATAGCATCTGTTAGTTGTTCAGTTGTGTCTAACTCTTTGTAACTCCATGGACTGTAGCCCACCGGGCTCCTCTGTCCATGGAATTTTCCAGGTAAGAATACTGGAGTGAGCTGTCATTCCCTTCTCCAGGGGGTCTTCCCAACCCAGGTATCAAACCTGGGTCTCCTGCACTGCAGGGAAATTCTTTAGCATCTTAGCAACCAGTGACCCCTCTGGTTTTATAGTACCTAGTCCATCACAAAAACAATAAAAACATCAAATTAGTTAATTAATAATATATTAGTTAAATAATGAATACATAGAATATGCTACTTCAAAAGAGCTTGGTGTCAGGATATGTGGGTATGTAATTATCAAACTTTATGGCAAATTAAAATAAAATTTCACAGTTTCATAAAATCCATCCTAAATGTTTACTTTCCTGATATCACAAGTTTTGATAAAATTAATTTATTAATAACTGCCAGAATGCAAATATACTAAGAAAATCTTTGTATACAGCTTTACAGTTTATGAATAATCACTAAATCACATATGGATAATCACTAAAATAGAGTAAAACTAGTCAAAATGTATGTTTCTTTAGTTTACGTTGCTCTGCCTTTTCTTGGAATAATCTTAATAATCAGACTGAAGTCACACGTTAAAACATGTTTTATTTCAATTAAAAGACATTTAATTTTGAAATCTGTCTGTTATTCTCAAAGTGTCTGCAGATGTGGCATCTCTTATGTGTAGTCTTTCACTGCATTAAGAATGAGTTTCTTACCCACATTGTAACTTTTTCACCACTATAAATAAAAATCATTTAAATTATGTTGTCTCACTTTGACAGCAAGTGAAAACTATTTCATTAAAATTTTGAACACATTGGGTAAAATAACTTAGTAACACACTATATCATTGATAGTAATAGTATTGATAAAATGCCTTAGAGGATAGGATGGCTGTATCTTTGTAGAAAAGAAAACTCATTCAGTTTCACTTGCAGCAGTGAAATATCAAAAAGATAGACTGATTTTTGTACTGTTACTCAATGAGAAAGTCACATTCTTATATGATATAGGATTTCTCATTATTAGGTTTTTTACTAGAGTCACCATATCATGTACCTTAATAATGAAGAAACCTACTTTTTATCAGTGATAGCAGATAAACAGGTACTGATTTCTTTCTAGTACTGGCATAAATAATAAAAGAATGGAATGTCACAGCCTAATGTAGGCAATAAACTCAACCTTTATTGAGTTACACGGTTATGTGAGAAGTTGAAATAATGACTAAATTGAATCAAAGTTTTAAACAAATGAATTTTTCAATTATATCTCATTTGAACAGCAGTTTCACTGGTTTTCAACTCTTTAAGAGCATTTTTTTTTCAATTCTAGAAGTTTTAGAAGTTCTCATCCAGAAACTGTAAAAAACATAAAACAGATTTTAGTTTCTAGAAAAACACTTAGAGGTAAATTTTATTGGGATTTATTAGGATCCTAAAATTTATTAGGATGATAAATGAAAGCTCATTATTTTGAGCCAGAATTATATTTATTTGAGTACTTTAATGATATTCTTGTTATAAGTTTCAGGGATATTTTGCATCTCTAAGGATGATCACTCATTTTCCACTTGAAAATTCTATCCTAATTATCACAGCATTTCATAAAACTTAAAACCCATTACTGCCAAGATCAATCTTCGTAATATTTTCTCATTTATTTAATGTATTTTATAAGGAAATTCATTTCAAACTGCTGAAGGCTTGTCTTCATAACTTATTATTTTATCCCTTCTTAATAAGAGTAATAAGAGTAATTTTTTCTGTTATTTCTGTTGGTTCTGATTCACTTTAGATTTGTTTCACACAAGTACAAATGAACTTTTTATAGAACGTTGAAAATTCATTTAAATAGGTTGAAAATATATTCCTGTGTTTTGGAGCTCTCTCTCTGTTTTGTTCTATTGATCTTCTTTCTCTCTTTCATTATCAACCTCTTATTTTCTTTTGACTCCTTATTATTTGAAATAAATAAACCTGCTCAAATCTCATCTATCTTTTAAATTCCCTTCAAGGACCCATCTCTTCTCCCAATTACTACTCTAGGTCTCTTCCTATTTACAACCAATCTCCTGACATATTCATCTATGATCTCTCCATTTTATTAGCTTCCATTCATTCTACAACCCACAGTGATATTCTCTACCTAAGATTAACTTTGAGCTTCATATTGCTAAATCAAATGGGCATTTGCAGTCTTTATATAATCAGAATGATGCGATTTCTTGGTTTGCTCTGGAGAGACTTGAATTATGGTTGCTGTTATGGTGTCATATTCTATGACTTAGTGACCAAACAACAACAATTGTGTCAAATGCAGTTCTATTTTTGCCTGAGACTTTTCATCTTTTGGTAAAATCTAACTATTAACTTTTGCATTAAGTATGGCAAGTTGTATTTGGTAAACTGCTCTTGCAAAATGTCCAGCTTCTGCGATCATCTCACCTAGCAGGTGAAAAACATGGGCAATGCACAGACTTCTCATGTTAATAATACTTAAACATTATTATTATGGTATTGTCATATTAATATATCCCTGGACAAGGTCTCATATAGGCTGTAGATTAAATTTATATTCACAACATATTTGAACAGACCAAAAGATAGAGAATACAGCACTTTCACAACATCATCTTTTAGGTTGTTTTTTTTTTTTTAATATAAATATATTTATTTTAATTGGAGGCTAATTACTTTACAATATTGTATTTGTTTTGCCATACATCATCATGAATCCACCACGGGTGTACATATGTTCCCCATCCTGAACCCTCCTCCCACCTCCCTCACCATACCATCCCTCTGGGTCATCCCAGTATACCAGCCCCAAGCATCCTGTATCCTGCATCAAACCTGGACTGGCAATTTGTTTCACATATGATATTACACATGTTTCAGTGCCATTCTGCCAAATCATCCCACCCTTGTCCTCTCCCACAGAGTCCAAAAGACTGTTCTATACATCTGTGTCTCTTTTGCTGTCTCACATACAGGGTTATCATTACCATCTTTCTAAATTCCATATATATGCTTTAGTGTTTTTCTTTCTGGCTTACTTCACTCTGTATAATAGGCTCCAGTTTCATCCACCTCATTAGAACTGATTCAAATGTATTCTTTTTAATGGATGAGATGGCTGGATGGCATCACTGACTCGATGGACGTGAGTCTTAGTGAACTCCGGGAGTTGGTGATGGACAAGGAGGCCTGGCATGCTGCGATACATGGGGTCGCAAAGAGTCGGACACGACTGAGTGACTGATCTGATCTGATCTGAATACTCCATTGTGTATACATATCACAGCTTTCTTATCCATTCATCTGCTGATGGACATCTAGGTTGCTTCCATGTCCTGGCTATTATAAACAGTACTGCGATGAACATTGGGGTACACGTGTCTCTTTCAATTCTGGTTTCCTCAGTGTGTATGCCCAGCAGTGGGATTGCTGGGTCATATGGCAGTTCTATTTCCAGTTTTTTAAGGAATCTCCACACTGTTCTCCATAGTTGCTGTACTAGTTTGCATTCCCACCAACAGTGTAAGAGGGTTCCCTTTTCTCCACACCCTCTCCAGCATTTATTGCTTGTAGACTTTTGGATCGCAGCCATTCTGACTAGTGTGAAATGGTACCTCATTGTGGTTTTGATTTGCATTTCTCTGATAATGAGTGATGTTGAGCATCTTTTCATGTGTTTGTTAGCCACCTGTATGTCTTCTTTGGAGAAATGTCTGTTTAGTTCTTTGGCCCACTTTTTGATTGGGTCATTTATTTTTCTGGAATTGAGCTGCAGGAGTTGCTTTTTTTTTTTTTTTGAGATTAGTTGTTTGTCAGTTGCTTCATTTGCTATTATTTTCTCCCATTCTGAAGGCTGTCTTTTCACCTTGCTTATAGTTTCCTTTGTTGTGCAGAAGCTTTTAAGTTTAATTAGGTCCTATTTGTTTATTTTTGCTTTTATTTCCAATATTCTGGGAGGTGGGTCATAGAGGATCCTGCTGTGATTTGTGTCAGAGAGTGTTTTGCCTGTGTTCTCTAGGAGTTTTATAGTTTCTGGTCTTACATTTAGATCTTTAATCCATTTTGAGTTTATTTTTGTGTATGGTGTTAGAAAGTGTTCTAGTTTCATTCTTCGACAAGTGGTTGACCAGCACCACTTGTTAAAGAGATTGTCTTTTCTCCATCGTATATTCTTGCCTACTTTGTCAAAGATAAGGTGTCCATAGGTGCGTGGATTTATTTCTGGGCTTTCTATTTTATTCCATTGATCTATATTTCTGTCTTTGTGCCAGTACCATACTGTCTTGATGACTGTGGCTTTGTAGTAGAGCCTGAAGTTAGACAGGTTGATTCCTCCAGTTCCATTCTTCTTTCTCAAGATAGCTTTGTCTATTTGAGGTTTTTTGTATTTCCATACAAATTGTGAAATTATTTGTTCTAGCTCTGTGAAAAATACTTTTGGTAGCTTGATAGGGATGGCTTTGAATCTATAGGTTGCTTTGGGTAGTATACCCATTTTCACTATATTGATTCTTCCAATCCATGAACATGGTATATTTCTCCATCTATTAGTGTCCTCTTTGATTTCTTTTACCAGTGTTTTATAGTTTTCTATATATAGGTCTTTTGTTTCTTTAGGTAGATATATTCCTAAGTATTTTATTCTTTTCTTTGCAATGGTTCACAATTTTGCTAACAAAAGGCCCATCTAGTCAAGGCTATGGCTTTTCCAGTAGTCATGTCTGGATGTGAGAGTTAGACTATAAAGAAAGCTGTGTGCTGAAGAATTGATGCTTTTGAACTGTGGTGTTAAAGAAGACTCTTGAGAGTCCCTTGGACTGCAAGGAAATCCAACCAGTCCATCCTACAGAAAATCAGTCCTGAATATTCATTGAAAGGACTGATGTTGAAGCTGAAACTCCAAACTTTGGCCACCTGATGCGAAGAACTGACTCATTTGAAACGACCCTGAAGCTGGGAAAGATTGAAGGCTGGAGGAGAAGGGGACAACAGAGGATGAGGTGGTTGGATGGCATCACCAACTCAATGGTTATGACTTTGAGTATACTCCGGGAGTTGGTGATGGACAGGGAGGCCTGGCGTGCTGCGGTCCATGGGTTCAGAAATGGTCAGACACGATTGAGTGACTGAACTGAACTGACTGAAAAAATAGAGATAACATGATTAAGTCTTAATTATTTCTATACCTTCCCCAAATATGATTTTTAAACT
The DNA here is from genome assembly GCF_027580195.1 of Bos mutus. Lineage (NCBI taxonomy): Eukaryota > Metazoa > Chordata > Mammalia > Artiodactyla > Bovidae > Bos > Bos mutus. The sequence continues at coordinate 61,048,743 of NC_091621.1, read as the reverse complement.
CTTAGGAAATGTAGTATTAATGAAAATCTTGGACTATTTGCTTTGAAATTCACAATGCTTTACAGCACTTATGAAAGTCATTTTCAATTTTTTTTAACCTCAATTGTTCATCTGTACTAAGTGTCCCCCCTCCCCCGCCTTATACACAGAGAGAGAGCAAGAGAGGGTAAAAGACTCTCTATTTCACTTGTTCTTGGCTTCTTATGCTTTACCAGTGATATCCTGTAGTTGAAGAGCTGAATCTCCACTCATCCACTCAAGGCAATACTTCTTAAAAATACTCAATTTCTTGTTAGAAACGCTGGTAGCTACATTGCGACTTGCATAGCTCATCTTTATTAGAGTTGATGATAAACAAGACATACTTGTTAACTTTGGCATTTGTCCTTGAGGATGCTGTATTTGAAACAGTTTTAGTACTCAGAGAATACTTATTCTTCCCAGTGTTGGAGTTTACAGTCCTAGAAACTCCAATCTCTTTCTGTAAAGACTTATGAAACCAGAATAATGTTACACTGATGCACTAAGGAAGCTGAATTGAGATATAGGGGGAAATGTTACCATTTTCTCTCTTGCCCAGAATCTTCAAGGCCCCATTTCAAACACTTCAGTTTGATTTCTTAAACAAAATTCAGATCCTTCACACTTCTGTTGTCTTTCCTACCAAGAAACATAATTATTCTGACTTAACTTCTAAGTCTGACTTAACTTCCTCTAATATCTCTAAAGTGATTTGAAAATAGTGACATCTTAAATGACCTTTTAAATTTAATTCTCAGAAAAAGCCTCCAATAATATGTGAATATTATATAGCCTTTGAAAAAATAAAATATTTTTGAAAAATATCCATAGGAACTTAGGAAAGAGACGATAACAACTCCTGAAATTGTATGTGACTGCACTTTGACAACGGCAAAGTACTAAGCAAATGGAGAATAATACAGTTACTGTATTACTCTACCGGACACTAGAATTAGTATTATCTTTTCAGTATCTGTATGTGGAAGGCCGAGAGTAAAGGGAGGACTAAGAATTTGTAGGAGAGCAAAAATGAGGCACATTCTGTGGATATTACATATCCTGGGGAAATGGTCTTGATAGAGCCCTGCATGGCCTCCCTCAGCTCTGCAGCTAAGCTTCATGCTTCAGTTGCTACAGTTTCTTTGGCCCCATTTTATTAAATTCAACACTAGCACCAGGGTGTGAAGTTGCTAGGGAAAAATTTTGGAAAGATACTTATTCATAGCCCCAGTTGGTTTTCTATGGATTAATAAGTAGCGCAATGCAATTTAATTCATTTTAAATCAATGATGCGACCCATCTCTCTGTGGAAGAAAATTACACTTATCTCTGTGTAACATTTGGTGAGCGAATTACCTATTTGTGCTGCTTGCCACCCTCAGTACTTAAATGTTAATTTTAACGTAAACAGAATTATCTTTCTGTACAATTCTGGCCTTTAACACCTTGTTAGATTTTTGCAGTAGCTTTCTGACTTTCCACAGCTGCAGCTGCTGTCTTGGGGCAACTGTTGTCAAGACAGCCTGCCTAAGACAAGAATTTCACTGTGGTGTTTTTGGCTCAGAAAAGGTCACTAGATTAAGAATGTCATTGAATCTTTTTCTTGGGCTTCTAAAATTCCCTAGTCACCATCCCTATCGATCATTTGGTGAAATTATGCACTGTATTCTAAAACTGATTGTGTGTATGCGTGGCGTATTTCCAGTTATATTCTAAGCTGCTTAAGGACAGAGAAATTAAATTTTACTTTTAACTCCTAGCTTTTTAACTTCTGGCATCATTTAAATCATGCCTGTAGTATTCTAAGAACATTGTATATCTCATATATCTAATTACACAGCACCTCCTGCTAGGTGTTGTTATCACCATTTTATATTAGGGAAACCAAGTCACAGAAAATATGTGACTTGACTAAGTCCATACTCCCAAGTAGATGATAAGGCCACTTTTAAACTGAAGACTCTTGGCCTCAAAACCCTCCCTCTTCATTCCACAACATACTGCATTTAGTAATTTGTTTTTGTTTTTAATGATATTTGGCCTCAAGAGAACAAAATTATCATCCGGATGATACATACTGGATGAAAGAAAAACCACTGAGACTGCTGATACCTTTCTGTTTGCTTATTGCTGCTGCTGCTGCTGCTGCTAAGTCGCTTCAGTCGTGTCCAACTCTGTGTGACCCCAGAGATGGCAGCCCACCAGGCTCCCCTGCCCTGGGATTATCCAGGCAAGAACACTGGAGTGAGTTGCCATTTCCTTCTCCAATAGCTAGCTAGCTAGCTAAGTCGCTTCAGTCGTGTCCGACTCTGTGCAACCCCATAGATGGCAGCCCACCAGGCTCCTGCATCCATGGGATTCTCCAGGCAAGAGTACTGGAGTGGGTTGCCATTGCCTTCTCCAGCCTTCTCCAATGCAGGAAAGTAAAAAGTGAAAGTGAAGTCGCTCAGTTGTGTCCAACTCTTACTGACCCCATGGAACACAGCCTACGAGGCTCCTCCATCCATGGGGTTTTCCAGGCAAGAGTACTGGAGTGGGGTGCCATTGCCTTCTCTGTTTGCTTATTGGAGTCAGATAAAAGAAGCAAAGTGAAAAATCATGAAACAGATGGCTGAGCAAACATTCAGCAGGACTGGGGACACTCTACATTGATCTTGTATGACACAGTTCCCCTGAGTCAGTAAAATATACAGAAATAGTAATGTCTGCTTTATTTAAACACCAGTTTGTAAGGCAAACTGAAGAGAAAAAAAAAAAAAAGTATGGTGAGAATTGTCACCTGTTCATTAACATTCTTTCTAGACTAATGAAAAAAATAAAAGAATCTTTAGGCCACCTTCCTTGGGTGTTGAAATTCATGCAAAGTAACTTTTCCCACTGGTTGCTGGGAATTTTTGGTAGTCATTGTCTATAGACGTGTAGAAGGCAGTGTATACAGCAACAGTAATTTCCTGAGACATATGTCCATACTCTAAACAGGAGGAGGCACTTCAGCAAATTCCCTTTGTGTCTATTGAATGTTTTCCATGATTTTATGTGCACTCCATTAGAAAAAAAAAAAATCTCTTCATCCCAGTGGCATAACAGTAGACATCTTTTTCATTCTGGAAAGTTGTGGATATGAATTCCTTAATTTAAAAAAGGAATTTTTTTTAGTACTCAGATTCTGTGCTATCTAATCAGCTCTTGACAGCAAGACAAAGACCAAAAATTAACTTATTTTGGTAGAAGATAACATAAAATGAGTTATCTGTCATTTTTTAAAATGTTGGAATTAACAGCATTTAAAGTTCATGACTTTGAAAATCTCCGCTGAAAACCTAAGCAATGTGTTCCATCAAGACTCTTGCTTTGACACCCAGGTTCTCAATGAAAATCGTCTTCTGCTTTTTCACTTGGCAGCGTGTTGACATTCCCTCCCATTAGCTCAGTTCTCCCCAACAATAATTTTAGCAGTAAGTGTATGTTCCTTTGTGACTGTACATTACAAGGATTTTACGTGCATAGAAACCGGTAAACATCTTGAAATTCTTTTGGTAGTAATTTTAGGTGAAAGTCTTTCTTTTGTGAAAAGGAGGGCAGGAGTTATCTATGAGGGACAGTAGTTCAGTAAATTTTATCAGTTTCTAGACCTATAGAAAAGAAAACATTAGAGAATCAAGGGAAGATTAGTGATACACCATGATGAAATACAATTTTAAAACATAAAAGTGTTGATAGTACCCTTCGAAGGTGCAGCATTCATTTTTCAAAAAGAAATGTCAATATAAAAGATAGGCAATTATTACTATTACTATTTAGTCCTATCAGTATTCTTTGCAGGACACATTAAAACACACTGCCTCTTAAGTTAAATTATGTAAATTGAGAGGAAAAAACAAGGAGGTCAAATAAGACAAATCCTACTTGTAAATATTGATACAAAATAGCAAGTGACCTTCTATTTAAATGTGATTTAATAACAATATGAAAAGGATGTAGCAAAAAAGACTAATTATCGAAGGTAAGCCCAAATCAAATGTAATCTAGTATAATTCTCCCATGTCTACATTTTAGAGAAGTATAATAGACTGGAAATATGACATAATTTTATTTTTGTAATAAATACATTGCTGTAGAGCTATAAATCATTTTTTATTGTTTACTGAAAATGCAACTGAAAAATATTAATAGCGTATTTAACCGTGCAGATATTGTTAGAACTGCAAGTGCAATGTCGTTCCCGTGGTCGTCATCTCATTTATTTTTCCCATCCTGAGTAAGAACGTTTTGCATACCCTTCCCCAAAGTAGATACAATTCTAGAAAGCAATAATTGCAGTGTACATTTTACTGAAAATGGTAATTTTTCACAACCACATAGCAGAACTCCAGAAAAATCTTTCTAAGCACCTTCTATTCCTTGTTCCCCTCAAACTTTCCGCACAGGCCTCTCCAGCCTCAGGACTAGGGCTTTTAAACCTCTGGAATCTGCCCTCGGAGTTTCCTTATTTCACAGCTCTTCTTCAGCAGAATGCAGTTATCCCTCAGCGTCTCAAGTCTTGCAATTTCCTCATTCTTATCACCCAGCTCAGCAAGCAACACATGTTCTTTATAAAGCTTTGGGGTCTTGAAATATTTTAATATTTTCCTGCCATGAATGTGTTTTTATTCACAATTGAAATAGATATCTGAAAATAAAATATATTTAGGGATTGGAATAGGAGAATAAAAGGAATTTACAGCACAGATTTACAGGAACTTGTGGGCACAAATTGGTTAAACAGGCCATCAGAAAAGGAAAGGGAAGGAGGAAATACTGATGAATGAGACAAGAACAGTCCTATAGAAATTTTTATTAAGTTCTGCTGCATGGAAGCGATATCCCTCCAGTTGCAATACATTTTTTAAAAAACTTATTTATCAAAAGGAACTATGTAAAGCCAATCTTCCTAGAGATGATGTTTGTAATACTTGTAACTAAAGAGACCTTTCATTCAGAATATTTCAAATTAAAAAATCCACCAATAAAGAAATAGATGACCCTTTCAGAATCAAAACAAAACAAAAAAATGATAGAGAAATGATTTGATCAGGCTCTTCACAAAAGGGGAAACCCAAATTGCCTTTAAGTGTATAAAGGAGTGTTTCACATCCATAATCATCAGGGGAAAGTAAAATGAAAACCAATAATGAGATATGACCCTACACCCAAAAGATGACCTTAAAAAATAGTAGGTATAGCTGTCAGTGCTGTGTCCTTGAGGATAAGGAAAAATTTGAACTCTTATATACTGCTACTGGGGAGTAAATTGGTACAATCTCCTTGGGAAACTGGTTTCTGGTTTCTAAAAAAACAGACTCTAATCATCTATTCAATTCCATCCCCAGGTAGATATAATACATGGCAGATACACAGTAGAATTGTAAACAGAACTACATAATATGAATACAGTGCTGTATATTCATAATAGCACCCTTCATAGTAACACTCAGCTGGAAAAAAAAAAAAAACAAATAACCATCAGCAATCAGATCAGATCAGATCAGATCAGTTGCTCAGTCGTGTCCGACTCTTTGCGACCCCATGAATGGCAGCACGCCAGGCCTCCCTGTCCGTCACCAACTCCCGGAGTTCACTCAGACTCACGTCCATCGAGTCAGTGATGCCATCCAGCCATCTCATCCTCTGTCGTCCCCTTCTCCTCCTGCCCCCAATCCCTCCCAGCATCAGAGTCTTTTCCAATGAGTCAACTCTTCGCATGAGGTGGCCAAAGTACTGGAATTTCAGCTTTAGCATCATTCCCTCCAAAGAAATCCCAGGGCTGATCACCATCAGCAATAGAGTAAGCAAATAGTGTTACATTCTTAAAGTGGATTATTACAGAGTAATTGAAAAAAAATCACTGTTACACACAACAGCATGGGTCATGTCAGATGTATTGTGTTGAACAAAATTAATCCAAGCAAAAAACATAGACTTTATGATTCTACTCCTCCCATAAACACAAGTTCAGTTCAGTTCAGTCGCTTAGAATGGAGTCACATTCTAAGTGTTTGACTCTTTGTGACTCCATGAACCACAACACGCCAGGCCTCCCTGTCCATTACCAATTCCCGGGGTTCACCCAAACTCATGTCCAGTAAGTCAGTGATGCCATCCAACCATCTCGTCCTCTGTCATCCCCTTTTCCTCCTGCCCTCAATCTTTCCCAGGATCAGGGTTCTTTCAAATGAGTCAGCTCTTCACATCAGGTGGCCAAAGTATTGGAGTTTTAGCTTCAACATCAGTCCTTCCAATGAACATCCGAGACTGATTTCCTTTACGATGGACTGGTTGGATCTCCTTGCAGTCCAAGGGACTCTCAAGAGTCTTCTCCAACACCACAGTTCAAAAGCATCAATTCTTTGGCACTCAGCTTTCTTCACAGTCCAACTCTCACATTCATACATGACCACAGGAAAAACCATCCCCTTGACTATATGGACCTTTGTTAACAAAGTAATGTCTCTGCTTTTTAATATTCTGTCTAGATTGGTCATAACTTTCTTTCCAAGGAGTAAGCATCTTTTAATTTCATGGCTGAAGTTACCATCTACCATGATTTTGGAGCCCCCCAAAATAAAGTCAGCCACTGTTTCCACTGTTTCCCCATCTATTTCCCATGAAGTGATGGGACTGGATGCCATGATCTTAGTTTTCTGAATGTTGAGCTTTAAGCCAACTTTTTCACTCTCCTCTTTCACTTTCATCAAGAGGCTCTTTAGTTCTTCACTTTCTGCATGAGGGTGGTATCATCTGCATATCTGTGTTTATTTATATTTCTCCAAGCAATCTTGATTCCAGCTTGTGCTTCTTCCAGTCCAGCGTTTCTCATGATGTACTCTGCATATAAGTTAAATAAGCAGGGTGACAATATACAGCCTGACGTACTCCTTTTCCTATTTGGAACCAGTCTGTTGTTCCATGTCCAGTTCTAACTGTTGCTTCCTGACCTGCATACAGGTTTCTCAAGAGGCAGGTCAGGTGGTCTGATATTCCCATCTCTTTCAGAATTTTCCACAGTTTATTGTGATCCACACAGTCAAAGCCTTTGGCATAGGCAATAAAGCAGAAGTACATGTTTTTTTGGAACTCTCTTGCTTTTTTGATGATCCAGTGAATGTTGGCAATTTGATCTCTGGTTCCTCTGCCTTTTCTAAATCCAGCTTGAAAATCTGGAAGTTCATGGTTCACGTATTGCTGAAGCCTGATTTGGAGAATTTTGAGCATTACTTTACTATCGTGTGAGATGAGTGTAATTGTGTGGTACTTTGAGCATTCTTTGTCATTGCCCTTCTTTGGGATTGGAATGAAAACTGACCTTTTCCAGTCCTGTGGCTACTGCTGTTTTCCAAATTTGCTGACATATTGAGTACAGCACTTCCACAGCATCATCTTTTAGGATTTGAAATAGCTCAAATGGAATTCCATCACCTCCACTAGCTTTGTTCGTAGTGATGCTTCCTAAGGCCTACTTGACTTCACATCGCAGGATGTCTAGCTCTAGGTGAGTGATCACACCATCATGATTATTTGGGTCATGAAGATCTTTTTTGTGTAGTTCTTCTGTGTATCCTTGCCTCCTCTTCTTAAACACTAGAGATCTCTTCAAGAAAATTAGAGATACCAAGGGAATATTTCATGCAAAGATGGGCTTAATAAAGGACAGAAATAGTAAAATGCAAAAAAAGCAACAATGATAGTTTTTGGTGACTCAAGTCAGAATAGTGGTGATCTGTGGAGTGAACATTGGAGGGTGATGTGGAAGAATCTTTTCAAAGTGCAGGGTCTCTATTGTATTCTGGTATAGATGGTGGTTACCTAGGTGTGTTTATTTTACCACTTAGGCAATACAGTTTGATTTGTGTACTTTTATGTATGTACCATTTTATTCACTTCAATAGCATATTGAAAAGCAGAGATATTACTTTGCCAACAAAGGTCTGTCTAGTCAAGGCTATGGTTTTTCCAGTGGTCATGTATGGATGTGAGAGTTGGACTGTGAAGAAAGCTGAGCACCAAAGAATTGATGCTTTTGAACTGTGGTGTTGGAGAAGACTCTTGAGAGTCCCTTGGACTGCAAGGAGATCCAACCAGTCCATTCTGAAGGAGATCAGCCCTGGGTGTTCATTGGAAGGACTGATGCTGAAACTGAAACTCTAGTACTTTGGCCACTTCATGCGAAGAGTTGACTCATTGGAAAAGACCCTTCTGATGGGAGTGATTGTGGGCAGGAGCAGAAGGGGACGACAGAGGATGAGATGGTTGGATGGTATCATTGACTCGATGGACGTGAGTCTGAGTGAACTCCAGGAGTTGGTGATGGACAGGGAGGCCTGGCGTGCTATGATTCATGAGGTCACAAAGAGTCAGACACAACTGAGTGACTGAACTGAACTGATGTATGTACCATATAGTTTGGTTGTAAAAGTTAAAAAAATTAGTGAATTCAGTGACCTTTTGAATTTTTGTCCAATCTTGTCATTCCAACAAAAGCAAAGGTAAAATGTCTACTGCTTCAGTTTCTGTGTATTTGAGACATAAATGATTAAATTTATTCACTTCTTGCTATTTGCTGTGTTGTACATATCCTAGGATCCATGTGAAATTCTAATTGTAAGGGAGAGATTACTTATATTGGTGCTTTCTTTTCCTAGAAGTATACGGAGCAGAGTAATTTGTAGAGGTTTGTCCAAGCAACAGAATAAAATGCTGCATCTTGAGGAACATTAAACATGAAATATTTTAAATCATGACTTAAACAGTGTACCCACAGAGACAATATGAAGGGTCATTTCTTTTTTTAGTCTTTGTGACTAATATGAAACTTTCATGATGAAGTCATCAAGAAATGATGATGTATCAAAACCCATTTTTTAACTGTAAATATTAGAATGTGTGAAGGGGAAGTCAGGAAAATCATGGACAATTGATCCCCTGTTGGTCTCTTATTCTACAAAGTCATAGCTCTTCCCAACTAAGACTTGCCTTCATTGTGCCCACCCATGTGGTACATTAAGCCTGTGTCCATGCTGGTGAAGGGAACAATATTATCAAAATTCTGAGAGGGAACAAATAGCATTGTCAAGGAAGTATGAGTTATTAAGTTTATTCAAAGTAGAGGCTTAAGGAAAGACATTGTGAGTCAACTGGGCTCAGATCCTGGAAGATCTGAATGTAATGGCCATGAAAGAAATTGGGCTTCCCAAGTGGTGCTAGTGGCAAAGAATCCACCTGCCAGTGCAGGAAACATAAGAGACATGGGTTTGATCCCTGTATTGGGAAGATCTCCTGGAGGAGAAAATGGCACCTCACTCCAGTATTCTTGCCTGGGAAGTTCCATGGACAGAGGAGCCTGGCGGGCCACAGTCTGTGAGGTAACAGAGAGTCAGACACAACTCTGTGACTACTGAACACTACTAAAGCAGCATAGCATGCATGTGTGAAAGAAACTATACTTTTAAAATAGTTACCGTGATTGGAATAAAAAGGCAAGCCATTCCTAATATTGCTTATTTTGCCAGAAAGGAGAAAAGGTTTCATTCTCTACCCACCTCTCTATACATACAAATGTTGTTTGAAAAGATATATTATAGGACTTTCAAAACAAATGTGCTAATAAATGCATAGTCACAACCTGAGAGTAATCATTTGATGGTAGAAGAATTAAATTGATGGTTTCTCTCTATATTATTTGGAAATCCAAAGTCTAATTTCTAATTTTAAGAAGATGGTATATAAATTTTAAAGAGCCTCTTAAGGGAGATGATTATTATCACAAATGTACTTAATTGTGGTTGAGGCTTATCTGAAGGACTCCATAAAGCTTTGGTCCCCACACAACCCCAAACAACCAAGATACTTTCAACTCTCATCATGGTGGAGAGCTCGTTGTTTCCTTACACCTTGAAGACTTACCAGCTTTTTACACTCCCCTATGAAAATCAAAAAGAAGTACTATATGTGTATATATATATGTGTGTGTGTGTATGTATATATTATTAACTAAATGTGTATATATATATATACACACACACACATTCCTATGTATATGTATGTATATTTAGTATGGATGTATATATAATTAATTAAATATAATTATGCTATATTTAATTAGCTAAAATCTCCCTAACAGCAGAAGAGGAACAAGGATCCCAAAGTTTGGGTATATACTGAAGTGGTCATGCCAAAGACATTTCTTTGTATTATCAAGCTCTAACAAACCATATTTTTACTTTCTACCATTCAGTACATAATATTTATGTTTATTTTAATGTGTACTATGGTTTTCTATATTGCTTAAAATTTGCTTCCCCAAAATTTAAAGCAAATATTTAAAATTGTGTAAAATTGATGCCATAAAAGAGGTATCCATGAGTTTTGGACTCGGACGTTGCCTACTCACTTGATTCTTCTGTCTTACATCACAACTCTGATGTTGTTTTTAATAGCAATATTTCAATAGAAACATTCACCACCCTAGAGCTTCTCCCAGTCAGGGGAGGCCGTGTGACCTATTTCAGTTTCATGTGCTATAAAGAGGTTCTGGAAAAGCTATTATTTTTCTGGAAAAAAAAAATGAGGATAGAATCAGCTGTAATCAGCTTTTTGGCTCTTCCTCTTTCCTTTTCTCCTGCTTGCAGCGTTGACATGAGGCCTGAAGGTGAGGCGGTCACTTTGAACTGTGGAATCATGGATAGGTGACAGTGAACCACCAGTCAGAATCTAGTAGGGGTCTGAGTGTCACCCGTGCTGTGACTGCCATTGATGTCCATTGGAAATTTCTCCTTTGTTAGGTGCTGTCCAGTACATTAGCCATTGTCCTCACGGAGTTACAGAGCATTTGAAATGCACCTAGTAAGACTGAGAAGGCGATGGCACCCCACTCCAGTACTCTTGCCTGGAAAATCCCATGGACAGAGGAGCCTGGTGGGCAGCAGTCCATGGGGTCGCTGGGAGTCGGACACCACTGAGTGACTTCACTCTCACTTTTCAATTTCATGCATTGGAGAAGGAAATGGCAGCCCACTCCAATACTCTTGCCTGGAGAATCCCAGGGACGGGGGAGCCTGGTGGGCTGCCGTCTATGGGGTTGCACAGAGTCGGACACGACTAAAGTGACTTAGCAGCAGCAGCAGTAAGACTGAAGAGTCAATTTTTAATCTAATGCATTTTAAAATTTAAATAAGAGCCACATATATCCAGTGGCCACTATATTAGATAGTGCAACTAGACTATATCTCTATTTAGTTGAGTAGATAGGCAGGTTCTTTAACATGAAATTAACTTCCCTCCTAACTATGTTTATTCTGGAGCTTCAAATTCTCTCTTTTACCTCTTGGTGCACACATATACATACATACATGTAGTCTGAAAATCTTTCCCTTAGATTACTCTCAGATCAGCACCTTAGTGGGATTGACCTACAAATAACTGAGATTTTCTTTATAGTGGAGAAAAAAAAAAATTGGAGATGTGGAATACTGAAAAGAGAGTGATTTACCACAAGCAAACTCCAATTCCTGAAGGAAATGTCCCTGATTCCGAATGTAATCAAGCTTCTTCATCTGTATTACTCAATGAAGACAACTAAATAACACAGAAGGATATGTGTTCCTTGCAGGTTAAGCCTTCCTTCTCAAAGAAAATGGGCTCTGCCTCTCCTCAAGGGATATGTCACCCCCTACATGTTATGTTGCCCTAGTTCGTCTCACTTCATATTCAGACACGATACCTCTTCTGACGTGGGCTTGTTTTATATTAGGGCAGAAAAGGAAAATGAATAGACAGAATGCCCTGCCTGACGGCTAGCAGTACACATATGTTCCATTTCTTGTGTCTGAGTCATTCACACAGACCCAAGAATGAGTAGAGGTCAGCATGACACCCACCAGAAGGGACAGAAAGCCAGCTGTGGACAATTGAAAGGATTAGCCACTGCTGCCAGCCAGCAGGCAGGAAACGGTGTATGAAAGGTCTTGTCTTTGAAGACTGTGAAAAACAGAAAGATCTGAGTCTTGGAATCCCAATCATAACCATAAATAAGACTTTCTGTGAACAGAAAGTATTAAGAGCATTGCTGTGGTTGTCATTTTCACCCTAGGTTACTAATGGAAATACAGCCTGATAGTGTTTCATACACAGAAATTGTTAGGCACCCTCTGTAAAAAATGTTTTTGGGAAATGAATTATTATACACTTTCATTTTAAACATTTGAAGATTTAGAAATTACCCTTACCCAGCTATGGCCTTAATGTGTATCTGGTACTAACTGAAGCCATGTTATCACACAGCAATTGCTTATTTTCAATCACAGAGCTTCATTTGATATACAAAGTATGTAAGAAATATTAGGGCATAAAAGCATTTTAAACATTTTTTTTTTCAAACAGAAACTATGACAAATGTTATAACTGGACTTGTGAGACTGTATTTCTTTCCATCAAACACAGTTCTGTTCCTGGCTGGTTAATTGCAGCATACAAGTAAAGGAACTTAAATAAATGAAAAAAAAAAAAAAAAAACCAAAAAAACCAGACCACTCTGACACATAAATTCTAAATCATTTGATAATATACCATTATTTAAATTATACTGGAAATGATAGTGGGTAAATATAATAAACCTAAGGCAAATATCAAAGCCCCAAAGTAAATCCAGAACAATTAAGTAATTTGCTTTAAAGGCTTCCTTGGCTATAGAGTGAATGCTTACTTGGCATCTGTTAGCCACTTAATAGATAATAATAGCACAGACTAATTGAGTACTTACTATGTGCCAGACCCTGTGCTAACCACTTATATTTATTGTCTCATTTACTCCCTTTAATCAGCTGTTATAAAATGTAATATAATCAAGGCGGTTATTTTATTAGCTTTATGAAGGATTCACATTATGTCATAGTTTATCAAAATATATTTCATATTAATTTGTGATCATTATCTTTAATATGAATGATAACCTCCAATGAGGTAATGACTATATTGGCAAGAATTTTAAACTGCAGATTCACAAGATTCACATCCTTACATCCACTTTGAGCTCTACTACTTATATATCAGTTATATGACTATGGGAAAGCCACTGAAAACACTGCTAACAATTGGCCTTATATTTTGAAAATTGTTTCAAAATAATAACTGAATGAGGAGGAGGAAACAAAATAGAAGATATTCTTAAATCACAAACTGTTGATCCAAGAGAATAGGTACAGGACTTCATCATGTGTGCCTTTTAAAGATAAGTGAAGTAGAAGGAATGGAAAATGATTCGGATGTTTTTTTAGGGCCCGTGTAACTTTTATCTCGGAGAAGGCAATGGCAGCCCACTCCAGTACTCTTGCCTGGAAAATCCCATGGATGGAGGAGCCTGGTAGGCTTCAGTCCAAGGGGTCGCTGAGTCGGACACGACTGAGCAACTTCACTTTCACTTTTCACTTTCATGCACCGGAGAAGGAAATGGCAACCCACTCCAGTGTTCTTGCCTGGAGAATCCCAGGGACAGTGGAGCCTGGTGGGCTGCCGTCTGTGGGGTCGCACAGAGTTCGACACGACTGACGTGACTTAGCAGCAGCAACTTTTATCTGCATTTATCTTCATAAATGAAGAAAAGCATAGTAACTAATTAGGAGTGCTTGGAAACTATAGAGCAAAATGGTAAGAGAGGGAAACTTGACTCTAACAAGTCAACCTACAACCACTGGTTATGTCTCACAAAGACATGATAGTGCTGGGTTCCATGAAGAGAAATAGACAGGAAAAAGTACAAAGCCTGGGCAAGAAGTAGGCAGAAATTTTGCATTAGCTTGCCTGAAGTCATGAACTACAACAACAGTTCTCAGGGAAATGGATTGAATGGATGCGTCACAAGTTTGTAGCTCTTTGTAGTTTGTGTAATATTAGAACTCTTACACAAGTATGGCTTTTCTCTTGCGTTGGTGACTAACACTTCTCAGTGATTGACTCATCCGCCTCCTCTACTTTCCCTTCAGATTACCCATGAAATCGCAAGTGTCCGAGTCACGATGCCTCTAGAAGGGAGAGTACTGATTCTGATTTGCCATATTCTGGGAGGCATTCCCTCTGCCACACAGCAGATATACGAGACTCTGCAAAGACTCAGAGCTGCTCTATATTTTGGTGGATGGAACAAACACCACCACACAGGGAAGTCATTAATTTGAAATTCAGGCCCAATCACATGAATGGTGGTACCGTTGGAGCAACACGATCTGCACCAAAGCTGAATCTGTTTTGTTTAGTGTTAGGTCATTACTAGACCTGTCTCTAAGCATTTGCCCTGGAGACTAAGTATCCATGATGTGGCTTGGCCAACTGAGAAATTTTCCTGACAGGGATTCAGTCCTGGGACGTGAATGGCATTGTATGTTGGGGCAGCCATTCTGGGGCTAGCAAAACAAAGATCATTTATCTCAAAAATATCCAGGAGGGGAAATGCCATCATTCAGAGTTCGAAGAACAGGGAAAATGAGAAGAACAAGCCCATTCCTTAATCTTATAGGCCCACACTGGCTAAAGGCAGCCAAATATGGGAAATGCCTACATTGAACTGTCCTTGAGCTGAAGATCTGAGAGGAGTGTTCTAGCAGCATCCAGGTGGACCTGAAGAGCCCAAGGGGAAAATCCACATCTTGTCTGTGCTGAACAGCAAACTACTAAGATATAGCTTCATTATTCATGAAAAAGGAAACTGTAGGAAGTGTTGAGGGAAGGAAATTGCCTTAGGGTAATTAAAAGACTATTGCAGGGCATATTGGGGACATTGCCTTAAAAATGTAGAAGACAGTTGACTCTAAAAATGTAGTACCTCAATAAATGTGAGAAAATGTTAGACTGCACTTACTATGTGCTGTCACTAAAATATATGAACAATGCATGCTATCTGAAATAAGAAGGAAAGTAAAGGAAGGAAAATAAATGGAGACAGACAGGCATGATGATAGCTCCATGGCATTAGAGCTTGAAAATTTGCATTCAAATCCAGGTTTGGCCACATCAGTTATCAACTCTATGATTTTAGTTGATTATTTAGCTTTATTGAATTATAAGCATCCTTGCAGATAATAAAGGAAAATTAAAATGATACAAAAATTTAGAAAAATAGTACAAAAATATAAAAAGAAAAGTAGAGGATAATGTCTGTAATATAGGTGTAATTAAAAGCTTTACTAAGAACTACTGAGAAGAAATCAATACATGACATATCTACAAAAATGTGAGAAAAAACTTGTATTCTAACCTCATACCATATAATAATGCCAAGCGGTTTGAAGAATTATGTGTGAAACATACAACTGATCTTGGCAAGGCAACAGCAAGTGGACTTTACAGCTTCTACTGTGAAACCAGATCTGAATTCTCTGCCCAAGAACTGAACCTGGGTAGCCTGGATGAGAATCAGTAATCCCAGCCACCAGATCAGCAAGGGCTAGAGGCTAGAAGCTGTGTTTTCCTGGATCTTAGCGGCCAGTGAGAAATGCATTTATCACGGAGGCAGAAACTGCAAATGCAGGTACAGAGTTTAATTATTAGAGGCATCGCACAGCAACGAGTGCACGTAGAGAAATGGTTCGTTTAGTTAAGACAGAAGCAAGACAGAGATGCACAGCTGGAGAGAAAAGATGTGGGCATCCCTGCCTCATGAAGAAGAGCAAAATAAGAGCGATTAAATCATTTTAGTCAGTTCTTTCGGGTCTTCGTCTTCCTTCAGGCAAATTATCTGATTTCTTTTTCCACACCTGACCTACCCTGGGAACCTCCTGAGTGGGCATGCACCCCTCAGCCAAGATGGATCTCAAACTGAAGGTTTTTGGGAGGCACACGACTCTATGATCTGGTGTTATCCCTTGACTTTTGACCAACAGGGAGCCTTTCTGCACATGTGTAGTGCCTCCAATGTCCTGAAAGTGGGGAGGAGAGATCCCTTAACCCTTTAGTCAAACAGGATTTTACCCCTCTTTGTCCTTGGCATGACTATTACCTTGACTCTCACCATGACTGTTACCTTAAAGTGTTTACAAGCGACAAACACTTGCTATTACCCTGTTTCTGCATCCATTTTGAAGGGCAGACAGGAGGCTGATTGTAAATGTCTTAACTAGAGCACAACTATCTCTTGTCCCAGAAAATGCTAACAGGTGTAAGTATCCAGCCTGAAACCCTCTTCTTCATGCCCCATGAAATGTAAACTAGAGGCCAGTTATAAATATCTAAGCTGAAGCCCATCTATTTCCTACATCACAACTACAAAGGAACAAATGAAATTATAGAGGAACATGTGTGTGTGTGATCTAGGGGAGAGAGATAATAAAGCTTCCTAAGCACAAAATCATGAAATAAATCATAAAGGAAAAAATTAATGTGAAAATATTATTAAATATAATTACCTTTTAAAACAAGAAAACCATCATAAAATTTAAGCATGAGAATTTAAGCAGATACAAGCTACCATACATAAACTAGATAAGCAACAAAGGTTTACTGTATAGCATAGGGAATTTTAAATTGTGGTGCTAGAGAAGACTCTTGACAGTCCCTTGGACAGCAAAGAGATCAAACCAGTCAATCCTAAAGGAAATCAACCCTTAATATTCATTGGAAGGATTGTTGCTGAAGCTCTAATACTTTTGGCCACCTGATATGGAGAGCTGATTCACTGGGAAAAAAACCCTGATGCCAGGAAAGATTGAGGGCAAAAGGAGAAGTGGGTGGCAGAGGATAAGATGGTTAGATAGCATCACTGACTCAGTGAAGAAGAATTTGAGCAATCTCTGCTAGATAGTGGAGGATGGAGAAGTCTGGCATGCTTTACAGTTCATGGGGTCACAGAGTCGGACATGGCTTTGTGAATAAACAACAACAGTGAAGATATATATACATACATATATGATATATACATGATACACATATATATATATTCACATATATATTTACTGCTAAGTCGCTTCAGCTGTGTCCGACCCTGTGTGACCCCATAGATGGCAGCCCACTAGGCTCCCCCGTCCTTGGGATTCTCCAGGCAAGAATACTGGAGTGGGTTGCCATTTCCTTCTCCAATGCATGAAAGTGAAAAGTGAAAGTGAAGTCGCTCAGTCGTTGTCCGACTCTTAGCGACCTCATGGACTGCAGCCTACCAGGCTCCTCCATTCATCGATTTTCCAGGCAAGAGTACTGGAGTGGGTTGCCATTGCCTTCTCCAGATATGTGTGTGTGTGTGTGTGTGTATATATATATATATATATATATATATATATATATATATATATATATATATGTTATTAGAAATAAGGAAAAGGAGTCCAGAATGATGGTGGCTAAAAGACAATGCAGAAAAAAGCCCATGAAAATAGAACAAAGGAAGGTCTGAGTTATTGACATTTCTCCTGGCAATCTTGATTCCAGCTTGTGTTTCATCCAGCCCAGTGTTTCTCATGATGTATTCTGCATATGAGTTAAATAAACACGGTGACAGTATACAGCCTTGATGTATTCTTTTCCTGATTTGGAACCAGTCTGTTGTTCCATGTCCAGTTCTAACTGTTGCTTCCTGACATGCATACAGATTTCTCAGGAGACAGGTATTCCCATTTCTTTCAGAACTTTCCACAGTTTGTTGTGATCCACACAGTCAAAGGCTTTGGCATAGTCAATAAAACAGAAGTACATGTTTTTCTGGAACTCTCTTGCTTTTTTGATGATCCAGTGGATGTTGGCAGTTTGATCTCTGGTTCCTCTGGCTTTTCTAAATCCAGCTTGAACATCTGGAAGTTCACACTTCACATACTGTTGAAGCCTGGTTTGGAGAATTTTGAGCATTTCTTTGGTAGCATGTGAGATAAGTGCAATATGTAGTAGTTTGAACATTCTTTAGCATTGCTTTTATATATGTGTGTGTGTGTATAAAAGATATGAGTAGACAATTCATAGATGATATATGAAGGGCTAATAAACATACAAAAATTTTCATCCTCATCATGAATTGCTTAATGTTCTAAATTGCTTAAATTAATATTCTATTACCTGTCAAATTCACAAAGAGAAAAGAATAGTAGTGTAGGTGAAAGTTAAGTCGCTCAGTTGTGTCCGACTCTTTGCAACCCCGTGGACTGTAGCCCACCAGGCTCCTCTGTCCATGGGATTCTCCAGGCAAGAGTACTGGAGTGGATTGCCATTTCCTTCTGCAGGGGATCTTCCCAACTCAGGGATCAAACCCAGGTCTCCCGCATTAGAGGCAGATGCTTTAACCTCTGAGCCACCAGGGAAGCCCAGTGTGGGTGAAAGTGCACAAAATAAACACTCTAACACCTACTGCGAGTATGGCCCAGAACAACTTTTCTGAGAAACAATCTCATCTCATATATTTAAAAAAAAATCTTTAAAAATACTGCATACACTTTGACCTAGTGTGTTACTTTGTACTATTCTAACTAGAGGCAATAAAAATTCTGACAAAGATTAATATCCATGTGTATCATTGTGGCATTACTTTTAACTCTTAGCAAGATATTGGAAACAACCTACATGTTCAATGTTTGGAAAATGATTAAAAGCACATTGGCACAGCCTTCTGCTATTGGGAGATTAGGTAGGCATAGATTTAAATCCCGATTCTCTCCTTTATCTGTGCCTTTTTCTGAGTTACCTAGCTTATCTTCATCTTTGTTTCTTCAAATGCAAAATGGGGTTAATAATATCTATTCCAGGGTATCTTTTAGAGTAAATATGATGATGCATTCTAAGTGTTCTACACATATGCATATGTGACAGTGGAATGTCACACTTAAGTAATCCAAATAGTGTTTATGAAATCAAATTATATGGACTGCTGTGAACATTGTTGAAAAAAAAAAATCATCCATAAAATTCAGAATATTTTGTTTGTTTCTTTCCAGCCATGACTCTGATATGCTCGTGTAGGGTGCTTTTTTCCCTCCCCATGCCGGACTGAATTAGGAGTCTGGATTCCATGTGAGCTGAGCTCCATTAGATATTTGCCTGAGAGTTATCATGGCAGATGGCATGATAACTTGGAGAAGGAAAACGGCAACTTCCTTGGAGCTGGAAGTTCCTTCCTTGGGAAAGGAAATGGCAACCCACTCCAATATTCTTGCCTGGACAATTCCATGGACAGAGGAGCTTGGCAGGCTGTATAGTCCATGGGATTGCAAAGAGTTGGACACGACTGAGTGACTGTCTCTCTATCAGGGCAAACAAGGTACCTTTCCCAAAAGTAGAAACAAATTTACGCACAAGTGGCAGGCCTGAGGATGTTGCCCCCAGGGAAGCTTTCAGAATTGCAAAAACCTCTTTATCACCAAGCACTGTGTAGGTGGGTTGAGTAAAGGGGCCACCTATTAGGGGATTTCCCCCAGTGGTTTATGGGATCCAGGCAACACTGTTTGGAACACACAGTGTTGTGACAAAAATGATGTGACAGGCTGAAAGACACAGTAACATCACATCATTACTCAGGTTTTAGCCACTGTTAACTGAAACGGACGGCATCACCGACTCAAAGGACATGAGTTTAAGTCAACTCCAGGAGCTGGTGATGGACAGGGAGGCCTGGTGTGCTGCAGCCCATGGGGTCGCAAGGAGTTGGACAGGACTGAGTGACTGAACTGAAAGGGAAATGTGCAACCTAATAGCTGCAATTTAAGTTGTATTCAGGGACCTAACTTAGAAGTATAGCCAGGAAACAGCTTCTCAGATAGCTCTGAGGCTACTCCAAAGAGGTAAAGGAGGAACCAAAATGTATATGAATTTTTTTTGCTGAAGAAAATAATGTAGTCCAACGTCAAATGATTACTGCTAATCACAAAGAACAGACAAACTCAAGATAATGATTTTAGTGCTTTATTGTGTGTGGGAAGATGCAAGAATCTGGGTTCACTGAAATTGTTTTCTTTAGATATGCATCTTAACTATCTGGGCTTCCTTGGTGGCTCAGACAGAAAAGAATCTGCCTGTAATACAGGAGACTTAGGTTTGATCTCTGAGTCAGGAAGATCTCCTGGAGAAAGAATTGGCTACCTGCTCCAGTATTCTTGTCTGGAGAATACCACAGACACCATGGGTCTCAAAGAGTTGTAAACGATTGAGCAACTAACCCTTTTACTTTTTTTCAGTTCAGTTCAGTCGCTCAGTCGTGTCCAACTCTTTGCGATCCCACTCTTTGCACACCAGGCCTCCCTGTCCATCATCAGCTCCCGGAGTTTACTCAAACTCATGTACATCTCATCCTCTGTCGTCCCCTTCTCCTCCCACCTTCAGTCTTTCCCAGCATCAGGGTATTTTCAAATGAGTCAGTTCTTCGCATCAGTTGGCCAAACTATTGGAGTTTCAGCTTCAGCATCAGTACTTCCAATGAATATTTAGGGCTTTTTTACTTCACTTAATTACGTAGGGCCAGACTCCACAGCATAGAAGGCTTCCTGTTTTTCCTCCATCCTAAACTCCAGTACTTTGGCCACCTCATGCGAAGAGTTGACTCATTGGAAAAGACTCTGATGCTGAGAGAGATTGGGGGCAGGAGAAGAAGGGGACGACAGAGGATGAGATGGCTGGATGGCACCACTGACTCGATGGACGTGAGTTTGAGTGAACTCTGGGAGTTGGTGATGGACAGGGAGGCCTGCTGTGCTGCAATTCATGAGGTCGCAAAGAGTTGGACACGACTGAGCGACTGAACTGAACTGAAACTCCCCTCGGGGCACTGTCAGTGGATAATATTATCACTGCTAATAGGTTCAGGATTTCTTTTGAGGTGGATAAAAACTGATTGTTGTGATGGTTACCTGACTCTGTAAATCTACTGAAAAAGACTGAACTGTAAACAAGTAACATGTAAATGGCCAATACCTTTTGATCCATGTAGAACTAGAACGGCAGCCATGTGGGTTTGTTTACAGTGTCCACATATACACAAAACTCTCCAGACAGAAAAGGTGAGACGCTCAGATGTGGTAAGGTAGAAAATTTAAAGCAATTCTTCAATAAATAATATGGAGTATTAAAATTTACAAAGCCTCTAGGTGCTTTGCATGACTCTTTTTTTCAGTATCCCGTATTTTTAAATTAATTTTTATTGTAGTATAGTTACTTGACAATGTTGTGTTAGTTTCTACTTACAGCAAAATTAATCAGACATACATATTTGTAGACCCCCTCCCTTTGGACTTCCTTCCCATTCAGATCACCACAGTGCATTAAGTAGAACTCCCTGTACTATAGAGTATGTTCTCCTTAGTTGTCTGTTTTATACATAGATACCAAGGAGGAAAGGGAGGGAATGAGAGGAGTTAGGATATTAGGATTAATACATATACACTGTTGGTACTATTTTAAAATGTTCATGTCGAAAACTGGAACACTTGTACACTACTTGTAGAATATAAGATGTTATATCAACTTTGGAAAATAGTCTGTTATTTCCTCAAAAGTTTAAACATATAGTATCATATGACCTAGTGATTCTGTTGCAGGAAGGGGGACCCCTTCCAGGGCCTGAAACTGGGCTCTTGTCTAACACTCAGAAATGAATTGTCCGAGGAGACACATGTGCTGACAAAGCAAGAGATTTTATTGGGAAAGGGCACCTGGGTGGAGAGCTGTAGGGTAAGGGAACCCAGGAGAACTGCTCTGCCGCATGGCTCGCCTCAGTCTCGGGTTTTATGGTGATGGGATTAGTTTCTGGGTGGTCTTTGGCCAATCATTCTAATTCAGAGTCTTTCCTGGTGGCACACTGCATTGCTCAGCCAAGATGGATGCTAGTGAGTGGGATTCTGGGAAGTGGACGGACACGCGGTGTCTCCTTTCGACCTTTCCCAAACTCTTCTGGTTGGTGGTGGCTTATTAGTTCCGTATTCCTTATCAGGATCTCCTGTCATAAAACAACTCATGCAAATGGTTACTATGGTGTCTGGCCAGGGTGGGCGGTTTCAATCAGTGTGCTTCCCCTAACAACTCCCCCCTGAGAGACTTCATACTCAAGATACTTCTTGGGAATTGGGGCAGAGGTCTCTTTCTTCTGTAACTTCTTCCTGCTGTGCATGGGCGTAGGCCTGCCTAGCAGAGCAGAAGTCTCTTTCTACCTGATCTAAGTTGGGGTGTTCCACATCTGAAACCAGCTTCCACCCTTGTAGTAACAGCAATTTAGTTTGAAACTGTTGGCTCCTCTCAGAGATGAAATAGACAGGGGCCAAACAGGTGACCTAACAGTGATGACCACATCACTGGTCCCCAGAAAGAGGAGGCAACATTTGGGGTGAGGGCTGCAGGGTTTGTGACTTTTTTTTTTTTTTTTTTTGATGGTTGGTGGTGAAGCAACAGAGCTATGCTCCAGGAATCTTGTGTTCAGTCTAAAGTTACCATCCTCCACCTGGATGGGGGCTCCAGTTCTATAGAAGAACTCAAAGACATTGTTTTATGCATATTTCTTTGAGTAGGAACCAGGACCCTGTCTCAAGGCTGTACCACCATTTGGTTGTTTCTCCTCTGTTTCTGGATCCCCTCCCTTTCCTGATTAGCAACTGTTTGAATCCACCCTTTGGAACTCAGGGAAGGTCAAGGAGCCTGAACAAAGCATATATCCTACAGACAAGAAAGGAGAATACAGGACAGATCTCTACTCCACAGCCCCACAGAGTCCTGCTCAGTTTTAATTTAGGGAACTAGGCAACTATGACTGTGATAACTTCCTGTCAAAATGGAGCATCGGACTGCCTCAGCTTGGAGAACAGACACTGAATTGGAAGTATTCCTGAGTTCCAAGTCCTAGATCTGAGCCTTGTATGATTAAAATCTCAATCCCTTGGTCTGCCATTTTGGTGTAACAGACCCAATTAGAAGTAGCTGGAGGAGGGATAACTGGAATTTTAATAGACAAAATAAATCTCATTTCTTTTTAGAAGAATAGGTCTGAAACCCAGTCTGGACCTGGCACTTCGGGGAGACTTGTAGCCAGGTAGCCAGTTACCTAGCTTTATAAAAAGTAAGGTTGTGGTTACTAGCTTCTAGCAGACATTGTTTTGAGAATGGTGGCATCCAAGCCTGACACGACTCAGAAAACTCAAGTGTTGGCAACACAAGGTCTAATCTGAAAGTACACCCATAGCATCGCCTAGTTATTTCCCAGGATGTCTGAACCATAGTTACTCTATTTTGACTTTTAATTGTAAACTTTTCCTTAATAGCCAAAGCAGATGTCACCATTAATGACGTCAGTGTTTTTCAAGGTATGAGAAGATGCAAGAATTGAAACTCGTAAAATCTTCTCCTGAAAAGATCTAACTATCTGAAGGCCTGTTCTGCCAGTTTTTCCCAGAGCACAGAATGCTTCATTCCTGATTTTCACCCTGAACTCCTTTCAGGGGTGTTGAAAGTCAGCAGTTGCAGTGGCCATGATTTAATCTTTGTAGATGTAGATGGCAAGTGTCAGTTTTCAGTTGGAAGAGCCCCTTTTTGCTCATAAACTTGACCATGATTTTGAGGGAGGCATTTCATGACCATTTTATCCCCTGGTGCTGAGAATGTCCATTCTCAGATTTGGCAAAGATTTTGTTGACAGGCCACTCAGTGTGCTGTTACTGGACTAGGCCGTAAAACAGTATCCAAAATTCTCTGGACCACCTGTCTTACTAGCCTCTTGGTCCAGGAAAATATTCCCTCTTGTTGCTTCTTCCCATATCTAGAGTTACACTGTTACCATTATCAATCTCATATGGGACTATATATTATTCTATTAGAGGCCTGAGACACACATTTGACAGTGTAAGAAACAGCAATTTTGTAAAACAAGTGAAATACAAATAACATAGCCAGCAGTACTAGTAAAGTCACAAGTAAGACTTAAGTTAAGAGCTTCCATTAGATGTAGCCCAGTATATCTCAGGTCATCTGACTTAGTCTGCTCTGTAGAATCTTTATCTTCCAGGGAAATTATATATTGGCACCACCGTCTATAAGGCACATAGCCCAGTTTTCTAGTATTACTAGACTGATTATCCTTCAGTTCAGTTCAGTTCAATTGCTCAGTCGTGTCCGACTCTTTGTGACTCCATGAATCGCAGCATGCCAGGCCTCCCTGTCCATCACCAACTCCCGGAGTTCACTCAGACTCATGGCCATTGAGTCAGTGATGTCATCCAGCCATCTCATCCTCTGTCGTCCCCTTCTCCTCCTGCATGATTTAATTGTTTCCAACACAGAGGAGACCTTAAACCTAAATTACCATAGTCTGGTGTTATATATATAGATCCATCCCATAATTGTGGGAGATTTTTTTCCTCCTTTGCTGAAACTTTTCTTGTTGCTTTGATTGAGCTTGAGTAATAAAAAACAGCTCAAATTTATGGCCAGAGTCTGAGCAGGCATTATTAATTGGCCCAGTGAGGGGATCCCATCTAGTAATATCACAGTGACCTGAATATGACTATAATTTTTTTTTTAAGTAAATTTTCTCAGGGCCAACCAGTTAGAGTCTTGTAGTTAAGAAATTTACCAAGGTAACCCAGAACTAGACACAGGTAATTGGCCACAAACCCAACAATTGAATTGATTTCTAAAACTAGCATAGAATCAGGCCTATGATAGAAAAGCATTTGATTTATATGCAAAGGTCTAAGAAGTCAAGAAAACATAAATGATCATACGAATCAGGTCCAGCATCTTGGGCAAGCTGTCTACCTCTGATATTGTCATCTTCTCATCCTGGTGCAGTGTAGTTTCTCTTGCTTGAGTATCATTTTAAGGTGAGATCAGGTCAGCTGTCTTCTCTATAGACCAATCCAGTGTAGGGGACTTTGGAAGTAGGAATTAATCTAAGAGTTAATTTCCCTTCAGTTTCATTGTGCATGAGCCAGTTAAGAGTACCTGATAAAAAAAGTCCTTCCATCCAGGTTGGAGACAGTCCCTTAAATTATGTCTTTTTCCAGTCCTGGTTGCAAGTCATGAGACATCTGATCTTCATCCAAAGATAGATTACTGAGATAAGCTTCAGAAACAAACTTAGGGTGTTCTTTAAGAATTAATTGATCATAGACTTTTTATTTTGCTGAAACATGTATAGAATCTCAGACTGAACTTTTAAAATAAAACAGGGCTGAGAAACGCACACCAAAGGCTTATCACAGATTTTGCCTAACAAATCTAGGTGAATTCTTCCCTTTTTAAGGTCTCAAAAATTCCTTGAGATTTTTGTACCTGTTAGGGAGATAAACTTCCTAGCTCATTTGATAAACTTACTGGAAACCTAAGAGTTTCAAATTTCTGGAGGAGTCAGATAGAGAGAAAATATAATTGTTTTGTTTATAATGTATAATTTTACCAAATTATTTTCATAATTAGTTTGAGAGGAAGGTTTACCCTACTCCTGGAAAACACAAGATTCAAACCTGTAATTTTTCAGATAGAAACCATAAAAGTAATAAGCATATTCACTGTTTCATTCTGTCCTTTGTTAACTTCTGTGAAGTCATCAGGTTTTCCATTAGAATACCGGGACATATCAGAATGTTAAAACTCCATATAATTTCTAGGATATCTGTATTAGTAATTTTACCATACATTATAACATGAGTGGATTTATTACTCATTTGATAATCTTTTTCACGTAGTTTAACCAACCAAATAAACACAGTTTAATATCTCTCTTTGGGGCCCTCTGAAGCACCCCAAAGTTAGCTAGAGGTCAAAAGAACTTCAAAAGAATTCGACTTAGGAAGTTTTATGGAAAAGATCAATTAAAAGGGTTTAGAACATTTGGTCAGATTTAGTCAATGTTAATGAGTGTATCATTTAGCTTGTTGATATGTCACAATAGGCCTAAATACCAAGGCTCAAGGTCTAGTGAAAGTCAGCTCTGCCATCTTGGTCCTGGTTGACTCTAACCAGTTTTCTTATGGCTGTGCCATTTCTAACAACATCCATTAATCTAACTAATTGTAATCCAATTTTAGAAAATCCTGATCATGCATAATTCTTTTTAATACTTTTTCATACTTTTTTTTTTAACTGAAAACACACTTCCTACTTTCCTTTAGCAACCAAGAACTAACTTTTATATTAGCATTTTGTAGATTGGTGAGCATAAGTACCGTGATAATTTCTAAAACCCTTGGTTTCTTAAAACATTTTAGTATGGCACCAAACATTATCCATTTATAGTCCCAAATCTCTTTAGTTTCTCTGTAAAAGGAAATTAGTGTTTAGTAGTAAATGTTTCAAAATCTTGTTTTATTTGGAAATGACCTAACTTACTCAATAGACTTCCAACACTTAGCACAACCCTTAGAAATTCAAGTTATGCCAATCTGGAGAGACTATTTTAGACAGATTATTCCTAAAGAATAATTATTCTTAATAGAGTTTATATAAAACTCATATCAAAAAAAAAGCTCATATCTCATTTACATTTTTTTAGAAGTTTCTTCACTCAAGGTAATTTCCTTGTCGACAAACTTGTAACAGATATAATATTTAACTTATATTAAACCTAGGTATAATGTAAATATTCTATTTAATGTTAAGTACTCTAAGACATGTCTATATTAGATAGATCAACAAACAAACAAACAAACATTAATATCAGGTATTTAATACTGAATATTTACCAGTTCACATGAACCTGGAATTTATTGTTTAATTTAGAATTATTTGATTTGTAAGTGCTTACCTTTCTTTAAGCCAATTAAATAGAGCTCATTTACAAATTAACCTCAAAAATATTATCCAGAGATAAAGACATACTGAGACATATTTAGACAGACACAATGCAAGATCTAGCTTCATTTACTAAGTTTAGTCATGAATTAGACATTACAATATAAAATTTACTAGTTTATAAAAAAACCGTTGGAATAAATAAAACTTTTAAAGGCACATTCCCATTTTTCCTCAGTGTCAGGAGTTAGAGATGGTCTAGATAAGTGTTCCTGAGAGCCCTGGTCTCAAGGCACAGGGAAAGAAAATCAAGTTCTAACAAAATGGCGGCAGGTCTAAACCAAATGGTGGCCAGACAAAGCAAAATGGCCATCAAAAACCACAACACAGAACACAGAGTTAAAACACACATATAAACCTGGCAGTCCTCATCAGACACTCCCTTAAATACAAGAATACAGTCTCTCAGAAAACGTCCTATAGAGACACAGAATTTCAGATCCAAGTACTAACAGAGTAAAGGAAAATATCTCAGGTCTTCAAAGATTTCAAAGGGAGGAAAGGAAGCCAGGTTGAAAGAAAAAGGGGGAGGAGACGGGAGAGGGGGGCAAAAGGGGTGGCCTTACAGACGTTTTCTGCCACCTGCAGATACCCAGGCGTTATGTGACTTTACCCTGGGCCTCCAGAAAAGGGAGGACTGGAACTCAGCCCTACCAGAAATCAGACCAGACCACAACCAGAATTTGAGTTCTCTGCCAAGGGATGGTGATCAGTCTCCAATCCTCAGCTCAGGCTGAGGCCTTTCGACCAGATTCCTGCATTCAGGACTGGGGGACTAGAAAAACGGGGAAGGATAGGAAGGGTTAAGGAAAGGAGAGAGGGAAGGGGAGAGAGGTCAATAAAGTCTCTTGTTCCTTACCCAGTTGGGGCACTCTGGCCAGTTGTCTGCGTCAGAGGGGACTAGGGACAAAAGGGTCCCAGTTGCGGCCGCTGGATCTGGTCCATTGGCAGGCAAGCTGGCCCCTGAGTACCCCGAGTGGTCAGGATGTCAGTCTCAGTGAAGAAGAGTTCCACCAGAGTCACCATTTGTTGCAGGAAGGGGGACCCCTTCCAGGGCCAGAAACTGGGCTCTTGTCTAACACTCGGAAATGAATTGTCCAAGGAGACACATGTGCTGACAAGGCAAGAGATTTTATTGGAAAAGGGCACGTAGGTGGAGAGCAGTAGGGTAAGGGAACCCAGGAGAACTGCTCTGCTGCATGGCTCGCAGTCTTGGGTTTTATGGTGATGAGATTAATTTCCAGGTGGTCTTTGGCCAATCATTCTAATTCAGAGTCTTTCCTGGTGGCTCACACATCGCTTAGCCAAGATGGATGCTATCGAGAGGGATTCTGGGAAGTGGACGGACATGCGGTGTCTCCTTTCGACCTTTCCCGAGTTCTTCCGGTTGGTGGTAGCTTATTAGTTCTGTATTCCTTATCAGGATCTCCTGTCATAAAACAACTCATGCAAATGGTTACTATGGTGCCTGGCCAGAGTGGGCAGTTTCAATCAGTGTGCTTCCCCTAACAATTCCACTCCTAGATATATGCCCAAGAGAAATTAAAACACAATCCACACAAAAATGCTTATAGCAAGCAAGAGTAAGAACAAGTAAAATGTAAATCGACTGATGAATGGATAAATAAAATGTGGTATATCCATACAGTAGAATATTATTATATGACAATGAAGGAGATGAGGTAGTGATAAATGTTATTACATGGATGAACGTTGAAAGCGGTATGCTAAGTGAAAGAAGCCAATCACAAAGGACCACATATTGTATGATGATGCCATTTATGATGCCATTTTAGATACTCAAGAGTATGCAAATCCATAGAGATAGAACCTTGATTAATGATTGCCTAGGGCTAGAAAGAATGGTTTGAGGAAAGTGGTGAAAGACTGCTAATAGGTTCAGGGTCTTTTTGGGGGGGTTGTGGATAAAAATTGATTGTTGTGATGGTTGCATGACTCTGTAAATCTACTGAAAGTGATTGAATTGTATGCCCATGAATTGTAAATTATATGAATTATAGAAAAATGAAGCTCTTATAAAAATGTACTTGCCTAGACTTTCACTTATATCAAAGTCTACAATGGCAGTTAGTCCTTGACTATTTAGAATAAGAACCACTT
Source organism: Bos mutus (assembly GCF_027580195.1). Lineage (NCBI taxonomy): Eukaryota > Metazoa > Chordata > Mammalia > Artiodactyla > Bovidae > Bos > Bos mutus. The sequence continues at coordinate 61,019,841 of NC_091621.1, read as the reverse complement.
AAATTTTAGGATAGAAAGAGACATTAAATATTTTATATTCCAGTCTCAGTTTATGTATCATAAAGTACAGTATAGTCACTGTCTCTCTCCACATGTCAAAGCTAGATGTCCAAACTGTTTTTTTAAACTGAGGATTATTTTCTCCCACCTACTATTTATTTTATATGGTTAGCAGGCAGTTCCAACAACCTTGGTTTATGTACATTTTAGGAAGAAGAGCTCCCAAATCCTGTTGATACCTGGAAAAAAAAAAAAATCTCATATAATTTAAAAAAAATGCTTCAGTTCCTTTCCTTCAGATCTTGGCTCAACCATCATTCACTCAAAGGCATTCTATGAATACTCAATAAAGTAGTTTAGTATAGACTATTACCAAACTCAGGTCCAGCTGCTTGCCACTCAGAAGCCAATACTCAAGAGAAACATGCTGTAGAAAGGAAAAGTTGCTTTATTCAGGAAGTCTGCAACCTGGGGGAAAGCCAAGGTCCCCTGTCAATCAAGGGGAAGGAGTTTTTAAAAGGGAGTTTCGGGTGTATATCTGCAGACAGAGGAATCTACATGTATAACAGTGTAGTCAGCTCTGACAGTTATCTTGAAATTAGGTGGTGGTCTGATCAGCACTATCTTGATTTTTCTAAGTGCATTTAACCTTCACCACCAAGGATTGATTTTTGCCCCATTTCTTTGAGGCCAATTCTCAGAATTGTGGCAGTGTGTGTCATGGCTACAGTCTAGTCATTATGTAATTAATTTCTTCCACGTGGTGAGGGTTCCAGTCTCTACAAAATACCTCCAAGGATATGGCTCAGAATATTATCTATAGCCCTTGAAGAGAAACTAAAGGTCCTTGAATTTTCTTTAATGACTAAACTATTATTTTGACCTGTTTTGATTGTTTTTCTTTTGATTCTGCATCTCCTCACTTCTATGACTAAATTTACTTTTTGCCTAAAGTTTTCCTAAAGACAAAATGTCAGCTGAGGACGTGAGGTGGGGTAAGGATCTGTCCTGGGAAGCTTCCATAAGTCTTGCACTGTTTCACTATATTTTGTCTATATCATTCATTTCTCTTAGAATGTAAGGTCCATAGGGTAAGGTATTTTTTGTTGTCATCCGACTTAAGTAGACTTGGTCATGCACAGTGTTTAAGTTTTTATTCTTTTAGTTTCACATTTGTAGATTACAGTACCTGGCAAAGAGGTCTTTGAAGTAGGTTAGCCTTCCTCCACAGTCTTCCTTTCCTTCTCTCAGCTCTCTGTCCTTTTAGGGACGGCAGCTACACATTGGACAAAGGGCTGATAAAAGAATGTTCTATCATAGTTATGGTCATCTTCAGGCAGCAAGCCAGCACCCTGCCTGAGGTTGATTGTAGGACATAAGATTCATGATTTGCTAGCCTTTAATGCTCCATTGTGCAAAGGAGGGAAGTAGTTCTAAGACATTTTAACCTGTGGCTATTTCTTGAATATTGTTAGGTTTTCCGCTAATCCCCAAATGTAGTATTCACATAATAGCCAAGAGCCACACTTGTCACTAAAATAAATCCACTTCTGAGGTTCAGTATGTCAACTAGAAAAGCATTAGTTTTTCAACACACTGATATCTAGACCTTTTATTGTAGCCACTGCTAAAGTGCTGTTCCTCTACCACAGTGGAGATCCACCACCCTAGACTGTGATTCTTGATTACCCTAATAGCCCCTAAACTCAGGATGCATAGTAATATCATGTTCTGGAGGCTGAGTTCAAAGCATGGCTCAAAGATCTTGACATCGCTCTCCTTTGCTACTGTATTCTCGTCACTAGGTGTCTGTCACTGTACGGTCAGTTATTTCAGACAAATTTAAGATGCCATCTGACCCTTATCCTCAAACTTATCCTGTCATAGTTATCGTGCATAATCCAGTATAATTCCTTTAACTGTAGCTGTAATAAAAATTTTACCTGTAGGAAATAAAGGAGCTACATATGACATTCTCCTGAGTAAGTTCATCCTCATTCATGACTTTTGCCTTTTCCTTTTTTAATTTTTGTGTTCCTTTGAATATGCTGACCAAAAGATTTTTTCACTGAGGCTCAGGTAGAATTTCAGCTGAAAATCAATTGCTTTTGTTTCCTGGGAAAAAATTAATATTGAGCACCTTAACTTTTTATTGTAACTGAAAATATTGTCAGCTTACTATGTTCTTGACTGAGAATTTTTGTCTCAGTCATGAAGAAAGTTTTGCCATGATAGATCAGAATTATTTTTAATTGTACTAGATGCTACATAGCATGTAAAATGGTACAGTCACTAGTTAATGCACTCTTTACCCCAAATCATGAACATTTGCTATAAATAAATCCTTATCATAGAAATGTAATTTGTAATTTCAAAGATCCTTTAAGTTTGAACTCATGCCAAAAGACAGCCTTATACCAGTGTGGGCTGCTGGCAGTTGGCTTATACTCATAGCTTACTGAAAACCTTTCTTCATCCCTTTACTGTGGACTAGGAAGCAAAACACTAATTACTCCAGTCTCTTTACAACTTCCTTACAGAGTTGGTCAGGATATAGAGTTTTGACCAGTAGAATGTAGAAGGATACCCCAGGATTTACCTCATGAATGAAATGTCAGAACTCCTGAAAATAAGGCTTTTGCTTCTGACCCTCTTTTATCACCTTCCTCATCTCTAGAACTTGAAAATGATGACCAGAAGTTCAGCACTTTTCTTAAGGTCAGGGAAGAAAAGGTATGTGTTAGGGGCAGAAGAGAAGGATAGATGCATGGTTCCCTGAAGATATTCTTGAGTAGCTCTGCTGGACTTGGACCCTGTAACCTCCAGATTTTTGATCTTAAAGAAAATTAACAAGCTCATTATCCCAATAGAGCAAATATCTAATATAAATAGTTGCAGTGATAGGAAAAAATAATTTTAAAAGTGATTTTCAAGACAGAATTCTTCCCTTTCTTCCTATCACAGAAAATATGACAAAAGCTAAGGGATGTTTTTATTATATTACTTTTAGGCATCAGAATAACAGAATTTTCTGTGGGATAAGTTGAGACTCTGTGTTACCATTTGATACTTTAACCTATACAGTTTATTTTTATTAAATATGTATTTAAAAGAAAATAAATCAGAGATGTGATTTGAGAGTTATGCTATAAGTTATGACAGAGTACTGATAATATTATTTTTATTCATATGCATAAAAGTTTCAATACTCTTATATAGGCATTGTTTCCTGGACTTTGCTCATGAAAGTTCTTTTATCCCAGGAAAATAAAATTCATAGTTTCAAAGGGTACTAACAATGGCTGGAGCAGAGATTTTCTTTTTAAAAACTATCAGTTTTATATTATATACTCTTAAAAAGTATCTCAGGATTTATTTTATCATTTTTCTGTTTCCATTCTGAAAAGGAGGGTTGGGTTATGAACAAGATAAATGAAAAAGAAAATCTGCTTAAAGACACAAGCTGTGTACCATGATTAATATTTTGCAAATGATGACCCACATGCATTTTAATTTCCCCCTTAAATCATGTTTGAGTTTTCCACCTCCCACCTCCAGAACTAAGTCAGGAAGTGTATAGAGAGGGTAGAATCTCCCTGTTTTTAGTAAGACATTGAACATGAAGAATGGGCTCTATGAAGAGGAAAAAAAAAAGACCAGTCTGTTTCAGCTCCCATTTAACATTTTGAGGGCTTCCCAGGGGGCATGGTTGCTAAAGAATCCACCTGCCAATGCAGGAGATTCAAGACATGTGGCTTCGATTCCTGGGTCAGGAAGATCCCCTGGAGTAGGAAATGGCAACCCACTCCAGTATTCTTGCCTGGAAAATCCCACGGGCAGGGGAGCCTAGCAAGCCACAGTCCATGGGGTTGCAAAGAGTCAGACTCATCTGAACATGCAATAAAGTATATAGCCATAGCAAATAGAAGATGCCTCTTCCTCCTGTGACAACTAGGCTTGAAGGTTCTTTGTTCTTACTAGAAAGGAGTTAAGATATAGAGAATGGGAACAAGCCAGTCCTTCTCTGTCCCATGCAATTGTGGAAGCAGGGAGACAGAAGAAAGCAAAATTGCTAAAACTCCTCTTCTGATTTTTCTTTCTAGTCTTTGACATGGAATGTAGAGTCAGATAATGAAATAGAGAGCATGCCCTAATCCATTTCCTTTCGGATTAGTGTATAAAACTATCTCCCAGGTGTTTTCTCCCACATCAACCTTGGGTCCCAATATTGGAGTAGATGGTCATATCATATAAGGAAAGTGAAGTCGCTCAGTCGTGTCCGACTCTTTGCGACCCCGTGGACTATAGCCCACCAGGCTCCTCTGTCCATGGGGTTCTCCAGGCAAGAATACTGGAGTGGGTTGCCATTTCCTTCTCCAGGGGATCTTCCCGACCCAGGGATTGAACCCAGGTCTCCTGCATTGCAGGCAGACGCTTTAACCTCTGAGTCAGACAATAATGGTAAGGTTTGATTTTTCAAAATTCTTGCATGAATTGAGGTGGGACCTGGAAGGTAGTGAGAGTGCTGACTGCTAGGTTTTGAGGATGGTATTGAGGTCACTGATGCAGGTGAGTCACCCAAGTAGGAAGTCATAGAAAGTACTGAGATGAAACTAAGTCTATAAGGAAGGACCATCATGCTTTAACCAAACTGAAAGGAAATGGATTTTGTGTATTACTGGTCTCTGATTTCAGACCTAACTCTTGGTAGTATTGCTGCAGGTTTGTGCCCTACAAAACTGGAGTCCGATCAATTCTATGTCAATCATAGAATTGTTTGACATAGAATCTCATATATATTGAGAGAGAGACAGACAGACAAAGGCAGACAAAGGCAGACACAGAGAGTGGAGGGTGGACAAAGAGAGACAGAGAGAGACTCCCTGGGCAATTTTATAATTTGATAATTGGAAGACATTTTTTAACAGATTAATTTCTGGCTCTGAACATTTAATACATTATAGATTTTTTCTCTTCCATCAATACCCACACACTTCTAATCTCTGCTGCCATCAGACATGTTCATATGATATTAAATCCTCTTGCCCTGCCATCTTCATGTCATGAAGTAGGCTGAGCTATCACAGTGGAGAGTAGTAGGAGCAATTCTGGGAAGCCATTGCTGCACTGATATAGCTAGCATAACAGAACTCTATATGATGTAAGGGTGATCTTCAAAAACATATCACTCTTAACCTAAAGCAAGGGAATTCCAAAGATACATCTACTTCTGCTTCATTGACTATGATAAAACCTTTGACTGTGTGGAAAGGCTTTCCACACCTAACTGGAAAATTCTTAAAGAGATTGGAATACCAGACTGTCTTCTTAGAAATTACCTAAGAAATCTGTGTGCAGAATAAGAAATGACAGTTAGAACCAGGCATGAAACAATGAACTGGTTCAAAATTGGGAAAGGAGTATGTCAAGGTTGCATATTGTCATCCTGCTTATCTAACTTATATGCAGAGTACATCATGTGAAATGCTGGGCTGAATGACTCACAAGCTGGAATCAAGATTGCTGGGAGAAATATCAATAACCTCAGATACGCAGATGATACCATGTTAAGGACAGAAAATGAAGAGGAACTAAAGAGCCTCTTAATGAAGGTGAAAGAGGAGAGTGAAAAAGCTGACTTAAAATTCAACATTCCAAAGATGAAGATCATGGCATCTGGTTCCATTGCTTCATGGCAAATAGAAGGGGAAACAATGGAAACAGTGACAGACTTAATTTTCTTGGGTTCCAAAATCACTGTGAATGGTGACTGCAGCCACAAAATTAAAAACAACAACAACAACAACAAACACTTGTTCCTTGAAAGAAAAGCTATGACAAATCTAGATAGTAAATTAAAAAGCAGAGACATCACTTTGCCAACAAAGGTCAATATAATGAAAGCTATGGTTTTTCCACTAGTCATGTATGAATGTGAGAGTTGGACCATAAAGAAGGCTGAGTGTTTTCTTTTTTTTTCTTTTAATGCTTTTGAACTGTGGTGTTGGAGAAGATCTTGAGAGTCCCTTGGACAGCAAGGAGATCAAATCAGTCAATCCCAAAGGAAATAAACCCTGAATATTCACTGGAAGGACTGATGCTGAAGCTGAAGCTCCAATACTTTGGCCCTCTGATGCAAAGAACCAACTCATTGGAAAAGACCCTGATGCTGGAAAACACTGAGGCCAAGAGAAGGGAGTGACAGAGGATGGTATGGTTGGATGGCATCACTGACTCAATAGACATGAGTTTGAACAAACTCAGGAAGATGGTGAAGTACAGGGTAGCCTGGCATGCTGTAGTTCATGGGGTCACAAAGAGCTGACATGACTTAGCAACCAATCAATAACAACAACAGCATTTTCAGCAGAACCCCTAAATACCAGCAGCCACTCTCCTTTCACTCAAGATGAGGAAACTGTGATGGAAATATTGTTGGAGTGAAAAAATATAGCAGTCTTAACTAATTAGAATTGACTGAACAACAACACTGGAGAAGGCAATGGCACCCCACTCCAGTATTCTTGCCTGGAAAATCCCCTGGCCAGAGGAGCCTGGTCGGCTGCAGTCCATGGGGTCGCTAAGAGTCGGACACGACTGAATGACTTCACTTTCACTTTTCATTTTCATGCATTGGAGAAGGAAATGGCAACCCACTCCAGTATTCTTGCCTGGAGAATCCCAGGAACGGCGGAGCCTGGTGGGCTTCTGTCTATGGGGTCACACAGAGTTGGACACGACTGAAGCGACTTAGCAGCAGCAGCAGCAGAACAACAACACCAATAGTACTACTCTTAAAATTCTAACAAAAAATCAACCATGTTAAAACATTGCAAATAGTTCACAGTAAATATTCTTCTGAATGAAAAAGTAAAAAATGTGAGAGACTGAGCATTGTGTTTTATTGTCTGTCTCTTGATTAAATTATCTTCATGGGAGAGGGTTGAAACTGAATAAAACTAAAATCTAAAATTTCTTCCACTGAATAGTGGCTTCAAGGTCAGTAATAAAGAGAAACAAATTTGTTATTTTAAAAATCCATATTTAACATACATTCAAACTTTAATGTGATTTTCCCATATTCAGTATAAACACATTTTAAATTCCATACATCTTATCTTTCCCATATTCAGTATAAACACATTTTAAATTCCATACATCTTATCTCTATTGAAATCTTACTCTTTCTTTAAGATCTGACATAACTGCCACCTCTGCTTTGAAGCCTTCCCTGGTCTCCAGGGAGAATAGAACTCACCCAAATAGGAATTGCAGTGGTACTTGGTTTGTGCTTATATCCTAATAGTTATTACTTACCACTTTATATTTTAGTTATTGGGTATGCATTATCTCTGGGGTGACCATATGATTTATTGACATGGCAACACCACCTTTGAAAATAAATGCAGCGTCTTGTTAATTAAGCCAGGAGCACAGGTAGAAATTCAGGCTGCCTTGAGGAAACAGGGAAGGATGATTATTCTTTATCTCTCTTATTTGAATGAAATTTTCTGAACACATAGATTGGAACTTTGATTTTTTTCCCTTTAGGGTTCTTAGTAATTTCATTAAAATCACTAGAGAGGAGTTTAATATAATTTGTTAGATGATTACTTTAGTTGATAATTTTAAAAACTTCCCTTTATTTACTTATAAACATTTACCTTTCTGGTTTATGGACAATCAAGTCATGACATAGACACAGTTCATATAAACAAGAATGTCATAGGCAGTTTAAGTTAATAAAAATTACTCAATAGCTGGTTCCATAAATATACATTCTCATATATAAAGTGGGTAGACATACATCATTATATACAGAGATTACTCTGAATTATAGAACAGATATTTCTGCTTTTTAATCTGATGGGTCACAATGCAAATTTGAAAGATGTGGATTTCCAAAATGGACTAAATCAACAAAGTTTATTGGACTACAAAGAGGAAAATCCAAGTTGTTCATTCCCCATTCTAGAAAATTGTGATTATTAATTTAAATGTCTGGGTCATGCATCATTTTAATTGATAGAGTTGACTAGAATAATCTCATGTTTTTGTTATTGATAATGATTACTTTTTTATCTTTTATATCTCTAAAAGATTATATAAACAAAATTTGAAAATTGTCAACAATTTTACATTATATTCATTTTCCTATTATTTTGAATTTAGCTTAGATGCTTAGATTTTACATAAGGTGTTTGGATCCTTTATGTATTATCTTTTGTAGTTTTTTTTTTTTAAACTAGGTTTTGTTCATTCAATAAATATTGATTGTTTATTATAATTCATGAAAGTAGGTCATTCACTGTGCTATACCCTGGGGGAAGAAACAGTGAAGATGATACATTTAATCAGAAAATTCCCTGATAGCTCCATTGGTAAAGAATCTGCCTGCAATGCAGGAGACACTAGTTCAATTCCTGGGCCAGGAAGATCCCCTGGAGAAGCGCTCGGCTACCACGCCAGTATTCTGGCCTGGAGGATTCCATGAACTATAATCCATGGGGTTGCAAAGAGTTGGACATGACTGAGCAATGTTCACTTTCCTTTTCCTAAGAAAATAATCTTAATTATATTTTAAAAATATTTTAATTGACCTCTAGTTTTATATTTGGGGTTATAAAATTTATAAATAGAATTGTTAGTTTTTATTTTTTTTTAGTTTTATTTTTAAACTTTACAATATTGTATTGGTTTTGCCAAATATTGAAATGAATCCGTCACAGGTATACATGTGTTCCCCATCCTGAACCCTCCTGCCTCCTCCCTCCCCATACCATCTCTCTGGGTCATCCCAGTGCACCAGCCCCAAGAATCCAGTATCGTGCATCAAACCTGGACTGGCGACTCGTTTCATACATGATATTATACATGTTTCAATGTCATTCTCCCAAATCTTCCCACCCTCTCCCTCTCCCACAGAGTCCATAAGATTGTTCGATACATTAGTGTCTCTTTTGCTGTCTCGTATACAGGGTTATAGTCACATACTGCTTCCCTGATAGCTCAGCTGGTAAAGAATCCGCCTGCAATGCAGGAGACCTGGGTTCGATCCCTGGGTTGGGAATATCCTCTGGAGAAGGGAAAGGCTACCCACTCCAGTATTCTGGCCTGGAGAATTCCATGGACTGTATAGTCTATGGTGTCAGAAAGAGTCGGACATGACTCTCACTCACTCACTTCAAGTCAAATACATTATACATTAAGACTCATTAAGCATGCAATGATTTATACCTGCATGTGAGTGGAAAAAATGCAAATATAGAGAATAGTTCAATTAAGATTATTGTCCATGAGTTGAATAGTATGTAAATTACCATGCAGTCTTCTGAAAACAAACTCGGTTTTCATATGTCTTACCCTGTTATTATTCAACTTATCATGTCAGATTGTGTTCTGTTTTTTACACACTACCAATTAATTTTATAGCTTTCAAGATTAAGATTACTTTCTTTGTCTCCTCCAGTTTAGCTTTAAATACCATGTTATAGGTGATATAACTAATATAAATATATTATCTTGCAATTAGGCTCATATAAACAGAAATATCAGTATATCAGAGTTAATGTATAAGTCAAGGTCTCAGCAGGATAAAGATGGTATATTCATTTGGGATAAATTGAAGAGGCTTATTAATGAGATTGTTTTAAGAGTTAGCAGTGTGAAAACCTTTGAAGACTTCCATAGGGGAGGAACTGGTACACTAAATACCCAGCATGTCTGTCTTCCTTCTCTCTGATCATCTGCCTGGGATTCTTTATTGGCAAAACTCAACTGGAAGAGGACAAGAGAGCCTTCAGAGATGGTCAATAACAGGTGTACTTTCCAGGAAGGAGAGTAGAGTGAAGAGCGAATCTAATAAGACAAGCAAGATATATGGCACCATTCATTCTTTTGTTTCTCAGTATACACTGTAGTCTTTGGCCTGAATGTGTTGCAAATACAAGAGACACTTAGAGACCCACAGCATGTTCAGTCAGTCAAACTCCTATCTGACATCTAAAATATTAACTGCAACCAGTTTTCATATAAGAAAGTAGGAGAAAAAGAGAGAGAAAAAAAGAGTTAAATAATATTAAATATGGCTAAGTCATCACTTCTTTAACTGATTAAAAGATCTAGGTTGATTATAAATGTCTTAATTCACAATATATTCCACATTCTCCTTACCCTCTGCTAGTAACTTTCTGGACAAAGTTCCTTAGAATGTTAATCCAAATCATTTTTCCTATAGAATCTGACACCTTGCATTGCCACAGTATTTCACTGATTAGGGCTACAGCATATTAAAAAGCAGAGACATTACTTTGCCAACAATGGCCCATCTAATCAAAGCTATGGTTTTTCTAGTAGTCATGTATGGATGTGAGAGTTGGACTATAAAGAAAGCTGAGTGCTGAAGAATTGATGCTTTTGAAATGTGGTGTTGGAAAAGACTCTTGAGAGTCCCTTGGACAGCAAGGAGTTTCAACCAGTCCATCCTAATGAAAAAGAGTCCTGAATATTCATTGGAAGGACTGATGTTAAAGCTGAAACTCCAATACTTTGGCTACCTGATGCAAAGAGCTGACTCATTAGAAAAGACCCTGATGCTGGGAAAGATTGAAGGTGGGAGGAGAAAGGGATGACAGAGAATGAAATGGTTGGATGGCATCACCGACTCAATGGACATGAGTTTGAGTAAACTCCGGGAGTTGGTGATGGACAGGAAGGCCTGGCATGCTGCAGTCCATGGGGTCGCAAAGAGTCAGAGACAGCTGAGCCACCGAACTGAATTGAACTGAACTAATTCATGATATATTCCATATTCTCCTTACCCTGTGCCAGTAACTTTCTGGACAGAGTTCCTTAGCATGGTAATCCAAATCATCTTTCCTATAGAATCTGACGCCTTGTGTTGCCACAGTATTTCACTGGTCAGGGTTATGAACAAGCACATAGAAGTGTAAAGAGACACCCAGTGAACCCCTGGATTCCAATAACAGTCTTCTTTTTGTCCAGTACATCCCAACTAAAGGGATCAATGACCCCAGTTAGTTCTCTTCTATTGATTTAGGGACATGAGAACCCTCCCCCAATGGCCAGGAGAAAATTTAGCCTCCAATTTGTTGGAATCATGACTGTATTTTTTTTGAACTAACATTCCTTCTTTGAGCACTAGAGCCCCCACACCTACCAAGTTCAATGTTGCATTGCCAAAAATAAAAATTTCTCCAAATGTTACCATATGTAATATTGAGAGAGGCCACCTTCACTGTCATCTCTTTGTTCCCATATCTATGCATTCTGGGTATACATGAGCTGAGGTTTAAGGCATATATCACATATCCTGTAAGCCTACTATATCCTGTTCCCTCCCCCAAATTGAGGTCCTTGATGAAATGAATATAAGACCCTTAAACCCCATTAGGCTACTTATTCTTTTATCGCTTTTCCATTCATTCTCAATAGGGGTATCCCTAAGTGGGGGATGTTGAGTTTTGAGTGTAAAAAAAATCTGAAATATCAAAATAGCATTTGATGGAAGAAGGGCAGGATGTGGGGGTGGCACAATTAGAAAAAGCAATGTCTAAAAAAATTCTGTAGGAGAGAGATAATGAAGAAACATTGAGAGACATTGAGTTACTATATTTTGTTGTTGCTAAGTCGTGTCCAACTCTTTGTGACCTTGTGAACTGTAGCACGCCAGGATTCCCTATCCTTCACTATCTCCATGAGTTTGCTTGAGTTTATGTCCATTAAGTTAGTGATGCCATCCAACCATCTCATCCTCTGTTGCCCCTTTTCCCTCTTGCCCTCAATTTTCCCCAGCATCAGGGTATTTTCCAGAGTCAACTGTTCTTTTCAGGTGGACAAAATATTGGCGCTTCAGCTTTAGCACCAGTTTTTCCAGTGAATTTTCAGAGTTGGTTTCTTTTAGGATTGACTGGTTTGATCTCCTTGCTGTCCAAGGGACTCTCAAGAATCTTCTCCAGTACCACAATTGGAAAGCATCAATTCTTAAGCACTCAGCCTTTCTTATAGTTCAGCTCTCACATTCATACATGACTACTGGAAAAACCATCAGATCAGATCAGATCAGATCAGATCAGATCAGTCACTCAGTCGTGTCCGACTCTTTGCAACCCCATGAATCGCAGCACGCCAGGCCTCCCTGTCCATCATCAACTCCCGGAGTTCACTTAGACTCACGTCCATCGAGTCAGTGATGCCATCCAGCTATCTCATCCTCTGTTGTCCCCTTCTCTTGCCCCCAGTCCCTCCCAGCATCCGAGTCTTTTCCAATGAGTCAACGCTTCGAATGAGGTGGCCAAAGTACTGGAGTTTCAGCTTTAGCATCATTCCTTCCAAAGAAATCCCAGGGCTGATCTCCTTCAAAATGGACTGGTTGGATCTCCTTGCAGTCCAAGGGACTCTCAAGAGTCTTCTCCAACACCACAGTTCAAAAGCATCAATTCTTCGGTGCTCAGCCTTCTTCACAGTCCAACTCTCACATCCATACATGACCACAGGAAAAACCATAGCCTTGACTAGACGAACTTTTGTTGGCAAAGTAATGTCTCTGCTTTTGAATATGCTCTCTAGGTTGGTCATAACTTTCCTTCCAAGGAGTAAGCATCTTTTAATTTCATGGCTGCAGTCACCATCTGCAGTGATTTTGGAGCCCCCCAAAATAAAGTCTGACACTGTTTCCACTGTTTCCCCATCTATTTCCCATGAAGTGATGGGACAGGATGCCATGATCCTCGCTTTCTGAATGTTGAGTTTTAAGCCAACTTTTTCACTCTCCACTTTCACTTTCATCAAGAGGCTTTTGAGTTCCTCTTCACTTTCTGCCATAAGGGTGGTGTCATCTGCATATCTGAGGTTACTGGTATTTCTCCCGGCAATCTTGATTCCAGCTTGTGTTTCTTCCAGTACAACATTTCTCATGATGTACTCTGCATATAAGTTAAATAAACAGGGTGACAATATGGACCTTTGTCAGCAAAGTGATGCCTCTGCTACACTGTCTAGGTTTAATACACTGTCTAGGTTTGTCATAGCTTTTCTTCCAATGAGGAAGCATCTTTTAATTTCATGGCTGTAGTTATACCACCCACTGCAATACTTTTATTTAAAATATTATTTACAACAGAAGCAGAAGGATATTGGAAAACCATAAAGGTTAATGTAATAACCTGAGGGTGAAAAGTGAAAGTGAATTTCGACCCCATGGACTGTAGCCTAGCAGGCTCCTCCCTCCATGGGATTCTCCAGGCAAGAGTACTGGAGTGGGTTGCCATTTTCTTCTCCAGGGGATCTTCCTGACCCAGGGATCAAACCCAGGTCTCCTGAATTCCAGGCAGGCACTTTAACCTCAAAGGAGACAGAAAGGAGAAATAGTTTAAAGAACTTGTAAGCACATAATCATATTTAGAAGGCTGACAAGAAGAAATACAACTTTTGTTGAGAAAAACAGCCAGTTTAAAGAACCTCTTCAGGAAAGATTTCATGGCAACAAGTTTTCCAACATTATTTTCATATTTTGTTCTTATCTTTTGCCACAGTTCCCAATTTTTTGTCCCGCAAGCTATACAGAAATGGAACCCATTGATATAGGATATGCAGGTCAGTCTCTTAGGTCAGAAAACAGAGTGTAAAAAGGTGGATGGGGTAAACAGATGCTATTCAACACAATAGTGTTTAAGGGTAACCAACAAAGGGAAGATAGTTTCTAAAATTCGTTACTTTCTTGAAAGTGAAAATATATGGATGAATCATTATCTTTGAAATATGTTTCTAAGTAAAATCTTGTATTAATCTTAATCTAAATTAATATGGGAAGCGACTGATGAAAATATGGTGAGACAGTGGTATGATACTAGATAAAACTGTGAGAATTTGTAACAAGGTATTACAGAGCTAATACCCCCTGAGTTCAAGGTAATCTGCATTATCACTTTTATATAGTGCATATAGAAGTCTATGGATAAAGTCTATAGAGAAAACAAATTTTTTTCTAAAAATAAGCAATTAGTTTGTTTTTTAGCCTAATGGCAACCCACTCCAGTGTTATTGCCTGAAGAATCCCAGGGACAGGGGAACTTGGTGGGCTGCCGTCTATGGGGTTGCACAGAGTCGGACATGACTGAAGTGACTTAGCAGTATAAGGCATCAACATTGAGTAAATTAATCAATACTAAGTTAAAAAAAAATCCTTATAAAACGCTCCCTCTGATGGTCTGAACACTTGATAGTCATACCCTTCTCAGTGTACTGCATGCCTGTCCAGTTACAAGGAACCAGGGACTATCAGGAGGAATCCCAAGTGGATCACCAGGGTTTCACATGTATTACTCCCTGCTCTCATATGTAGAACTGTCTTAAAGACTTCTGCTGATGAGGGTCATAGCTGGATGGTTCTTAAGGAGTAGCCTCATGTGGAGGGCTCAGCACTAGCTTCTGTTTTTTAACGTTACACATTCAGAAGCAACTGTAGCTAGATATTCATTGGTGAAATACTTTGTAAAATTGGGCCCATAAATAGCCTCCATGTCTGCCATTTTGGCCACTTTTTTATTGTGCTTAACATCCCATTTTGGGGGTGGTTGCTGAAGAAAACTGGCTAAATCATTTTGTCTACTTCATTATTCAGTGCCTCTTCCATCATGGATGTTTTCTTGTGTAAGGTAAATATAAAATTTTACTTTACTTTGTGCCCTGCACCATATGTCCATTTGCACACCTCTGCTGGAGATTTTGTCTCTGACCTTTCAGGCTTTTTTCACCTAAGCTGCTGACCAGTTGACCAAGTCAATGATCAATAATACGGATCTATATAAATTCTTAACTCAGGTCACTTTTTGCTCACTGTGTCACATTGGCATTGTGTCCATCAATGTAGTTTGGTATCGTTTATATGGAATTTATCTATAGCCCAAATCTTTTTGACTTAAGTATGATACAAGGCAGTAGAGTTGACATAGTCCTGTGGAAAAAACTCTAAATTTTGTCCATCCCACATGAATGCAAACACTTTCTGATTTATTTTATAATTGAAATATTAAAAAATGCACTTGTGAACTAAATAACCACATACCATGTGCCTGAAGTATTATTAATCTGCTCCAGCAGTGACACAACAGCTGCTATTGGAACTGCTAGTTGGTAGAGCCTGAAATAGTCTACGGGTAATTCTCTTAATTCTGCAATGACCACAACAGCAAATTAAATGCTAACCTTCATCATACTCCTCAGGAAAAACATATTGTTTTCTTGGATCGAGGTTAAGGGGGGTAGCTTCCAAGTATTCCATCTGACTTTCCAAATTTCATTAGCTCTTATGCCGTAGACTAGGGGGGGCTTTCCCAGTGGCTCAGTGGTAAAGAATCCACCTGCAATGCAGGAGATGCAGCAGATGCAGATTCAATACCTGGATCAGAAAGATCACCTGGAGAAGAGCGTGGCAACCCACTCTAGTATTCTTGCTGGGAAAATCCCATGGACAGAGGAACCTGGTAGATTACGGCCTGTAGGGTCGCAAAGAGTCGGACGACTGAAGCAACTGAGCATGCACATACGCATAGACCAGGGACTCAATGTGGAGTCACTCCTACAGCCAAGTACAGTAATTCCACTTAATGGTTAGGAATTGAGAAAATGAGTACTGACTGGGTGTGCAGACCCAGTAGACTCACTGCGGGGCAGACTTTCACCAAAACTCCACTTATTACCTGGCTCCCATAGGTCCCCATTTACTCAAGAGAGAAAGAAGGAGAGTAAGACAATACTTTGGGTCTCTGGGTATTGATGCCAACTCATATTCTGTTTGCCATAGTCCTTGAAATGTTTGTGTATAAAGAAATAGAGGGAACTATGGAAGGATGGAAAAGCTGTCAGACTGTGTTGAAAATGAGTGAAAGAGATGGAGAAGTTTGGATGGAGACAAGGCCATTTGTGACCTTGAACCAAAAGTGGTCAATAGAGTCCTGTATTTATTTCCTAGAAGCGACTGACCTTGGCATTCGTACACCCTTAGTCACTTAACAATCCTCACATCTTTTGTTTAGAGATTCAGTTTCTCTCCTCTATTACAATAGCCTTGAATAAAGTCTTCCTTGTTTCTTTAACTTGTGCAATTTTCTTTACATATAGGAAGCAACCATTAATTTATGTTTTATCTCTATTTATTGGCTATTCTGGACATTTCATATAAGTGGAATCATACAATACTGAAGTCACTGACTCACTTCTTTCCTTTGACTTAATGCTTTCAAGTTTGATGATGTTGTAGTATGTATCAATACTTAATTCCTTTTTGTGTGTACTTAGCCATTCAGCCTTGGGCGACATTTTGTGCCCACATAGACTGTAGCCTGCCAGGCTCCTCTGTCCATGGGGATTCTCCAGGCAAGAATACTAGAATGGGTTGCTAGAATGGTTGCAAGAATACTAGAATAGATCCTCCTTCAGGGGATCTTCCTGACCCAGGGATTGAACCCAGGTCCCACACTGCAGGTGCATTCTTTACTGTTTGAGCCACTAGGGAACCCCTAATTCTTTTTACTGCCAAATAGTATTTCATTTTTATGTCTATAGCATGTTTGTTTATCCATTCATCAGGTGATAGACATTTGAGTTCTTTCTGTTTTCTGTCTTTTATGAATGCCTGCTATAAGCATTCATGTTCAAGTTTTATGTGGATATATTTTCATTTACCTGGGATGTATACCAAAGAGTGAAGTTGCTGTATAGCTTCCTGTGTAATATTTGGAGTAACTGACAAACTGTTTCCCAAAGTGGCTGCACCATTCTGTCTTCTGAGCAAGAATGTATGAGGATTCAAATTTTACCTTAGCATTGCCACCACTTTTTATTATCTATTTTTTTCCACAGCAAGTCTAGTGATTATAAAATGATATTTCATTGTGGTTTTTATTTGTATTTCCTAATAACTAATGAAATTGAGCATCTTTTAATGTGCTTATCATCTTTGGAGTAATATCTGTTCAAATCCTTCACATAGATCGAAATTTAAAATGGCCTTGTCTTAATATTTCAAGTTTAAAACGATTTTCAAAAGGACATTTCAGTTGTCCTATTTTTTGCTGTTATATATGATGTAAACAGCCAACTCATTGGGAAAGACCCTGATGCTGGGAAAGATTGAAGGCAGAAGGAGAAGAGGGAAACAGAGGATGAGATGGTTGGATGGCATCATTGATTCAATGGACATGAACTTGGGTAAACTCTGGGAGACGGTGAGGGACAGGGAGGCCTGGCATGCTGCAGTCCATGGAGTCACAAAGAGTCAGACACAACTTTGCAACTGGACAACAGCAACAAGTATTTACCAAAAAGCAACAAAAATTTTCATGTGGGTCATGAGGTAATAGAAGCTTTTATTTTCCTTTTTGGTCATGCTGTTTACTTTTTGAATCTCAACTAGTATAGACATTAAACCATGAAGTGTGTCTTCAAAGCTTGTGCTTGTTCCCTAAAATATACAGAGTTAAAAAGCAGGTATTCAAATTCTTGGTTATTGAATGTTATTTAATATTCCTTTTTATAAATCCAAGTATGCCCCTTCTAAAAAGTACTGGAATGAAAAAAGATTCTACATTTATAAAACTAATAAATTAAGGTAAAATTACATATACACTATAAAATGTTATTTTGCTAAGACAAGTAAGAAAGAAATGATTAAAGGATCCTTTTAGAACATTTATCCATTGTTTAATCATCATCTGACTAATTATAGTGAGTTTATACAATATATTTATGAAATACTAAAGGATAAAAGCAAGTATATGAATAGTAATGTTCAAATAACAGCAGATGTGGGAATATATACAAGCCAATCTTCCTAGTATAATTAAATCAATTTAGGTAAATGTGTATTACTATTCCTCCTATAGCATAGTGGAAACAACACTGGAATTCGATTCAGAAGAATTGCATTTGTGGTGTAGATCTATAGCATAATGGTTGCATGAACTTGGGCAAGAGAAGAGAAAATATTTCATAAACTTTAAAGTTTTATGCACACATAAGGCATTAATAGTTCTAAACCTGACAATTAAAAGTAATATATATGTACCACATCTTCTTTATCCATTCCCCTGTTGACGGACATTTAGGTACAGCAGGGACTAACACAACCTTGTAGAGCAACTATACTCCAATAAAAATTCAAAAAACAGGATATAAAGCAGATAGCAGGGAAGCTCATCTGACTAGAGGGGAGCACCTATGTATATCTGCATCTATATCTACCTATGTAGATATATAATTCTAACTCTAATTTGGTGATAAAAAGCTGCAATGACTTTAAAATACTTTTAAGTAGCTGATAATCAGTCATACAAGTAATGGTTCACAGTTATTTTCCTTCTTTACCACAGACAGAACAAGAGGTTTTATAATCTAGGAACATTAAAATAAAGACTTTTCTTAAAACTTCCAAGTATAACAACATTCTGTATCAAAGACTGTTTGCCTATAAAGTCAGAATACCTAGACTTGTATTGAAATAAACTTCTGTGAGATAACATTTTGAAAAGACTTTTAGAAACGCAATAACTTATGGTGACATAAGAGGACAATTTTACACTTACTTCTGGAAGGAATTCTATAGTAAGCAAATGTATAATAACAAAACTAACAGTAACCTTGAATCCCACCCAACAACTGATCTACAAAGTTTCTCTGGTCAAATTGCTTTCTTACTCTGTAGATTATTTGCAAACTTCTCCACTCTGTGCATCCTGTCCTCTGGGCCTTCCCTGTCATCAAGTGATCTCCCTTGCTATTTCACAGAAGAAAAGAAAGAAAAAGTCATTTAAGTTTCTTCCACCAATCTTGCAAACCATCTGTCCACATTGTCCTATCTATCCTTCCCATTTCAATGGAGCTGTCCCTCATCACATCCCAACCCAATTCTTCTATCTGTACTCTATCCTGCACCTTTCTGCCTTCTCAGGAACCTCAACTCACACCACAGGTTATCATTTCTCTTTCCTTTACATTCAAGTTTTCCCTTTTAAGTCTTTGCATTAAAGCATGATCAAGCCTATAATCCAGCAAATAAGAGCAAAACCTTCCTAAATCAAACACTTTTCTAGCTAACAAATTGTTTCCTTTTTTCTTTTGCTAAGAATATATGGAGGAATTTTAAAATTAAAAAAAAAAGTTTTTGAATCTTAAATCTGCATAAAGATCTTTTCAAATTGCATTAAAACAAAATCACAACCCTCTTATAGTATTTTTCTAAAAGCTTCAACTGATGAACTAAAAATTTCCTAGCTAATTCTTTGGAATTTTAACTCAATGACCTTTGTGTCAAAATGAGGTCAGATACACTGTGAATTTCTTATTCTTTCATATCTTTTGATGAGTCTAGATATTCTGGAAAATTTCAGTGGTACGTTAAAAAATTTATAATTGCCCATAATAAAAACTACATCTCACTGCTAATTTCTCCAGTTTTTCTATGGAAGAATTTTGGCTAATGGAAGAGCAAAAAAGTAATATTATAGGAAAATAACAAAGTCTTGCTTACTGTAGTAAAGGTGTACAGGCTGAAAGATGAACTGGTCTTTCTCTAACCTAATTAGAGTTCCCAAAGTTTATTGAAAAACCAAAGAAGTTTCAATATTGAAGACAATTTTTAGAAAGTAATTTTATAGAATTTACACCATCAGATTATAAGGATTACTATAAAGCTATAACAGTTCAGACAAAGTGATGTTACCATAAGGCTAGTCAAATAAACCAATGACTAGAATAGACAGTCAAGAAGTAGACCTATACATACTGAGTCATTTTATTTATAAATAAATATGCCAGTGTCAGACAGTGGAGAATGAGTGGTCTTTTCAATAAATGGCACTAGAAAATATAAATAACAAAGAAAGATCTGCTCCTATGTTTACCATAATAAAGAAGAAATTCAATTACAACTATTGATACAAAAGAGAAGGGTAAAACAATAATACAGATAGAAGGAAACCAAGGAGTATATCTTTATGATCTTAGAGTAGGCAAACACTTCTTTAGTAAGACACACAAAAAATTGACTAAAAATTTCTAACCTTACAACATTAAATTAAACTTATTTTGGGGGCCACCCAAGATGGACTGGTCATGGTGGAGAGGTCTGACAGAATGTGGTCCACTGGAGAAGGGAATGGCAAACCACTTCAGTATTCTTGCCTTGAGAACCCCATGAACAGTATGAAAAGGCAAAAAGATAGGACACTGAAAGATGAACTCCCCAGGTCAGTAGGTACCCAATATGCTACTGGAGATCAGTGGAGAAATAACTCCAGAAAGAATGAAGGGATGGAGCCAAAGCAAAAACAACACCCAGTTGTGAATGGGACTGGTGATAGAAGCAAGATTCGATGCTATAAAGCGCAATATTGCATAGGAACCTGGAATCTTAGGTACATGAATCAAGGCAAATTGGAAGTGGTCAAACAGAAGATGACAAGAGTGAACACTGACATTCAAGGAAATCAGTGAACTAAGATGGACTGGAATGGATGAATTTAACTCACATATCTACTACTGTGGGTAGGAATCCCTTAGAAGAAATGGAGTAGCCATCATGGTCAACAAGAGTCCGAAATGCAGTACTTTGATGCAATCTCAAAAACGACAGAATGATCTCTGTTCATTTCCAAGGCAAACCATTCAATACCATGGTAATTCAGGTCTATGCCCCGACCAGTAACGCCGAAGAAGCTGAAGTTGAACAGTTCTATGAAGACCTACAAGACCTTCTAGAATTAACACACCAAAAGATGTCCTTTTCATTATAGGGGACTGGAATGTAAAAGTAGGAAGTCAAGAAACACCTGGAAAACAGGCAAATTTGGCGTTGGAGTACAGAATGAAGCAGTGCAAAGTCTAACAGAGTTCTGCTAAGAGAACGCACTGGCCATAGCAAATACCCTCTTCCAACAACACAAGAGAAGATCCTACACATCTGCTAAGTCGCTTCATACGTGTCTGACTCTGTGCGACCCCATAGACGGCAGCCCACCAGGCTCCCCCATCCCTGGGATTCTCCAGGCAAGAACACTGGAGTGGGTTGCCATTTCCTTCTCCAATGCAGGAAAGTGAAAGTGAAGTCACTCAGTCATGTCAGACTCTTAGCGACCCCATGGACTGCAGCCTACCAGGCTCCTCCATCCATGGATTTTCCAGGCAAGATTATTGGAGTGGGGTGCCATTGCCTTCTCCGGACTCTACACATGGACATCACCAGATGGTCAACACCGAAATCAGATTGATTATATTCTTTGCAGCCAAAGATGGAGAAGCTCTATACAGTCAACAAAAACAAGACCAGGAGCTGACTGTGGCTCGGATCATGAACTCCTTATTGCCAAATTCAGACTGAAATTGAAGAAAGTGGAAAAAAAACACTAGACAATTCAGGTATGACCTAAATCAAATCCCTTATGATTATACAGTGGAAGTGAGAAATAGATTTAATGGACTAGATTTGATAGAGTGCCTGATGAACTATGGATGGAGATTCATGACATTGTACAGGAGACAGGAATCAAGATAATTCCCAAGAAAAAGAAATGCGAAAAAGCAAAATGGCTGTCTGAGGAGGTCTTACAAATAGCTGTGAAAAGGTAGGAAGCAAAGGAGAAAAGGAAAGATATACCTATTTGAATGCAGAGTTCCAAACAATAGCAAGGAGAGATAAGAAACCCTTCCTCAGTGATCAATGCAAAGAAATAGAGGAAAACAATAGAATGGGAAAGCCTAGAGATCTCTTCAAGAAAATTAGAGATACCAAGGGAATATTTCATGCAACGATGGGCTCAATAAAGGACAGAAATGGTAGGGACCTAATAGAAGCAGAAGATATTAATAGGTGGCAAGAATACACAGAAGAACTGTACAAAAAAGATCTTCACAACCCAGATTAATCATGATGGTGTGATCACTCAACTAGAGCTACACATCCTGGAATGTGAAGTCAAGTGGGCCTTAGGAATCATCATTACAAACAAAGCTAGTGGAGGTGATGGAATTCCAGCTGAGCTATTTCAAATCCTGAAAGATGATGCTGTCAAAGTGCTGCACTCAATATGCCAGAAAATCTGGAAAACTCAGCAGTGGCCACAGGACCGGAAAAGGTCAGTTTTCATTCCAATCCCTAAGAAAGACAATGCCAAAAATGCTCAAACTACCACACAATTGCACTCATCTCACACGCTAGGAAAGTAATGCTTAAAATTCTCCAAGCCAGGATTCAGCAATACATGAACCATGAACTTCCAAATGTTCAAGCTGGTTTTAGGAAAGGCAGAGGAACCAGAGGTCATATTGCCAAAATCTACTGGATCATGGAAAAAGCAAGAGAGTTCCAGAAAAACATTTATTTCTTCTTGATCAACTATGCCAAAGCCTTTGTGGATCACAATAAACTGTGGAAAATTCTGAAAGAGATGGGAATACCAGACCACCTGACCTGCCTCTTGAGAAACCTGTATGCAGGTCAGGAAGCAACAGTTAGAACTGGACATGGAACAACACAGTGGTTCCAAATAGGAAAAGGAGTATGTCAGGCTGTATATTGTCACAGTGCTTATTTAGCTTCTACGCAGAGTACATCATGAGAAACACTGGGCTGAATGAAGCACAAGCTGGAATCAAGATTGCCGTGAGAAATATCAATAACCTCAGATATGCAGATGACACCACCCTTATGGCAGAAAGGGAAGAAGAACTAAAGAGCCTCTTGATGAAAGTGAAAGAGGAGAGTGAAAAGTTGGCTTAAAGCTCAACATTCAGAAAACTAAGATCATGGCATCCGTTCACATCACTTCATGGCAGATAGATGGGGAACCAGTGGAAACAGTGAGATATTTTATTTTTCTGGGCTCCAAAATTACTGCAGATGGTGACTGCAGCCATGAAATTAAAAGATTCTTACTCCTTGGAAGAAAAGTTGGACCAACCTAGACAGCATATTAAAAAGCAGAGACATTACTATGTCAACAAATGTCTGTCTAGTCAAGGCTATCGTTTTTCCAGTGGTCATGTATGTTTGTGAGAGTTGGACTGTAAAGAAAGCTGAGTGCTGAAGAATTGATGCTTTTGAACTGTGGTGCTGGAGAAGACTCTTGAGAGTCCCTTGGACTGCAAGGAGATCCAACCAGTCCATCCTAAGGGTGATCAGTCCTGGGTGTTCATTGGGAGGATTGATGTTGAAGCTGAAACTCCAGTACTTTGGCCACCTGATGCGAAGAACTGACTCATTGGAAAAGACCCTGATGCTGGGAAAGATTGAGGGCAGGAGGAGAAGGGAACGAGAGAGGATGAGATGGCTTGATGGCATCATCGACTTGATGGACATAGGTTTGGGTGGACTCCGGGAGTTGGTGATGGACCGGGAGGCCTGGCATGCTGCGGTTCATGGGCTCGCAGAGTCAGACACGACTGAGCGACTGAACTGAACTGAACTGAATTGTTCATCAAAAATTATTTTGTTAATAAATAAGATATATTTAAGAAATTGTTCACTGTAAATATATTATACAAAGGACTCATACTGAGAATATAAAAAATTTACTAAGCAAATATTTTTAAAATCTCATTTTGAAAAAAAAGTTTCTATTTAATTGAAAGTGGCCAAAAGACTGACAAACATCTAACAAAAGAATATGTTCAAATTGTCAATAAGCATATGAGAAGTTTCAAATTATTAATCAAAGAAATGCAAGTTAAAACCATAGATCAACCAGCAGAGTGGCAAAAATTAAAATGAGAGTGTATCCCAAGTGTTAGGACAGAGGAGTAAGGAAAACCCACATATGTTGCTGAATATAGTGTAAATCAGTACACCTAGGTTGGCAAACTTTTAGGTAGTATTTAGGAAAATTAAACCTATATTTATCTTAGACCCATTACTTTTAAATATTTTGGTGTTCCCAAGACTGTGTATGTCTTATAAATGATTTATTTGTAGGAGCTTTATTTACAGTACCCAAGTATTTGAAAAAACTTAAATGGCTCTAAATAATAGAATGGGTATACAGATTGTGTATTATACATACATAGAGGAATAGTACACAGCAATAAAAAAGAACAAATTAGTGACAACCACACATCAATAGATCTCACAAACTGTTGATTAAAAGAACTCATGCACAGTGGACAACTCAATGTATATTAGCTTCAAGGATAGGTGAAACCAATGGTGATAGATATCAGAATATTGGTTAATTCTAGTAGAAGGACAGTGGGGTGAAACACAGAATGAGGGAACTTCTAGAATTTAATATCTTGATCTGGGTAGTTGTTAAATGAGTGCATTCATGTTAAAAATCATAGGGCAAAATTCATCCATCCATGCACTTAAAATAAGAACAATAAGCTGTATGGATGGAGACTTCAGTTTTAAAATAAACACACACACACACACACACTCATGCTCACACAAGTATGATCAAATGCTCTGGAAATGTAGAGGAGAAAGTCATTACTTTTTCCTGTGACACATTCAACTGAAGAGATACCTAATCATCCTGTCACATGCCTCAAGCCCTAGTCTGGTTAAATTCTTTTATGCTGATACATAATGACTCCCTTCTATTTTCTTCATGCTTTGTGAGATTTGCTGACAACATCCAGAATCTTTTACAATGAATATCCTGACATGATGAATCATAAGAAAGCCTAGTCATTGATCAGTCATAAGAAATAGAGGAAAAAAATAGGATGGGAAAGACTAGAGATTTCTTCAAGAAAATTAGAGATACCAAGGGAACACTTCATGCAAAGATGGGCTCAATAAAGGACAGAAATGGTAGGGACCTAACAGAAGCAGAAGATATTAAGAAGAGGTGGCAAGAATACACAGAAGAACCGTACAAAAATGATCTTCATGACCCAGATAATCATGATAGTGTGATCACTCACCTAGAGCCAGACATCCTGGAATGTGAACTCAAGTGGGCCTTAGGAAGCATCACTATGAACGAAGCTAGTGGAGGTGATGGATTTCTAGTTGAGCTATTTCAAATCCTGAAAGATGATGCTGTGAAAGTGCTGCACTCAATATGCCAACAAATTTGGAAAGCTCAGCAGTGGCCACAGGACTGGAGAAGGTCAGTTTTCATTCCAATCCCAAAGAAAGGCAATGCCAAAGAATGCTCCAACTACTGCACAATTGCACTCATCTCACACGCTGGCAAAATAATGCTCAAAATTCTCCAAGCAAGGCTTCAACAGTACGTGAACCATTAACTTCCAAATGTTCCAGTTGGTTTTAGAAACGGCAGAGGAACCTGAGATCAAATTACCAACATCCATTGGATCATCAAAAGAGCAAGAGAGCTCCAGAAAAACATCTACTTTTGCATTATTGACTATGCCAAAGGCTTTGCCTGGGTGGATTACAACAAACTGCAAAACTCTTAAACAGAAGGGAATACCAGAGCACCTGACCTGTCTCCTGAGACATCTGTATGCAGGTCAGGAAGCAACAGTTAGAACAGGAGATGGAACAACAGACTGCTTCCAAATCAGAAAAGGAGTATGTCAAAGCTGTATATTGTCACCCTGCTCATTTAACTTATATGCAGTGTACATCATGAGAAACACTGGCCTTGATGAGGGACAAGCTGGAATCAAGATTGCCGGGATAAATATCAATACATCGGATAAGCAGATGACACTACCCTTATGGCAGAAAGCGAAGAAGAGCTAAAGAGCCTCTTGATGAAAGTAAAAGAGAAGAGTGGAAAAAGTTGGCTTAAAACTAAACATTCAGAAAACTAAGATCATGACATCTGGTTCCATCACCTCATGGGAAATAGATGGGGAAGCAATGGGAACAGTGACAGACTTAATTTTGGGGGGCTCCAAAATCACTGCAGATGGTGACTGCAGCCATGAAATTAAAAGACGCTTGCTCCTTGGAAGAAAATTTATGACCAACCAAGACGGCATGTTAAAATGCAGAGACATTACTTTGCCAACAAAGGTCCATCTAGTCAAAGCCTTGGTTTTTCCAGTAGTCAGGTATGGATATGAGAGTTGGACTATAAAGAAAGCTGAGCACTGAATAATTGATGCTTTTGAACTGCTGGAGAAGACTCTTGAGAGTCCCTTGGACTGCAAGGAGATCCAACCAGTCCATCCTAAAGGAAATCAGTCCTGAATATTAATTGGAAGGACTGATGCTGAAGCCAAAACTCCAATACTTTGCCCACCTGATGCAAAGAGCTGACTCATTTGAAGAGACCCTGTACTCGGAAGGATTGAAGGCAGGAGGAGAAGGGGATGACAGAGAATGAGATGGTTTGATGGCATCACCGACTCAATGGACATGAGTTTGAGTAAACTCCAGGAGTTGGTGATGGACAGGGAGGCCTGGCGTGCTGCAGTTCATGGGGTCACAAAGAGCTGGACACGTCTGAGTGACTGAATTGAACAGATGATGAATCACTTTTGAAGATGGAAGGATTTTTCAAAAAATATTTCTTTCTTTATAATGATTAGCAATTTTACCCCATAATAATAATATCCTTAAGTTGTTACTTCCTTTTTCCTTCAAAATATGAGACCCATAGTTAATCTGGGTGTGCTTTTCAAATAGAAATGTAGTGTAGAGCTTGCCTCTAGCAATTTGTAGTTTTCAGGATGCCTACCATTCTCCCATCCACTCTCATATTTTTATATCTCTTTGAAAATGCTTACATTAAGTTATTTTGTTGCATACTTAATTTTTTAGTACTGATAGGCTACTATTTATGTGATAAAAGTGAATGAATTGAACATATTTCATGTAATGTGTGTTAGTCGCTCAGTCATGTCCAACTCTATGCGACCCCTTGGCCTGTAGCCCACCAGGCTTCTCTGTCCTTGGGATTCCCCAGGTAAGAATACTTGAGTGGATTGCCATGCCCTCCTCCAGGGGATCTTCCTGACCCTGGGATCCCTGCATTGCAGACTGACTGTTTACCATCTGAGCCACAAGCCACAAGTGTATTATTTCATGTAATACTTGATGTTAACCTCATGCAAAGAGTTGACTCATTGGAAAAGACCCTGATGCTCGGAGGGATTGGGGGCAGGAGGTGAAGGGGACAACAGAGGATGAAATGGCTGGATGGCATCACCAACTCGATGGACATGAGTTTCGGTAAACTCCAGGAGTTTGTGATGGACAGGAAGGCCTGGCATGCTGCGGTTCATGGGGTAGCAAAGAGTCAGACACGACTGAGTGACTGAAATGAACTGAACTGAAAATTTGAATTGATGTACAAAAAAGAAATAAAAGATAAAAGATAGTTTATTAACCCGATTACATTTTATTTATTTTTCTGAGTTGCACAAGAAAACCTTTTAAAATCATGAGTGTCAATTATCAAGTAAAATATGTTGAATTTCTTAGACATGTAAAGCTATATGTTCTATCTCACATAAAATATTTGACTTAATAAAGCTTTTTCTTTGATACAATCAAAGCAAAAGGCTTTGCAGAATAAAACAATTTAAGGAAAATCATTAAAACTATAAACATAATTTAAAAGATAATTATTCTTTTCTTTTAAGATATAACTTCTATTTGGCCATAATATACATGAGGTGAGTTGAAAGTAAGCAATACATTTTTAAATTGCAAGTTACTTCAAAAGTGATAAATTCTACTTGAAAACTAAATATGACCTGAATTTAGCAAAAATAATTAATCAACTTGAATATGATTTATTTTCAGATTTGTGAGTCAACATAAAAATTCACACATCTAAAATATCATTCAAGATTAAGTATTATCATTTTAAAATAATTTTCCTTACTATTTGTCCTACTTATCTCCTTACCTCTACAAACTGTTTTCTCTTTCAGGATCTTGCCAAGAAATAGAAATTAGGTGAAATTGATTTGAGCAGTGACTTTTAAGGCTCTGGGTTTTGAAACATTGCCTACCACTATTGCATTCATACTCCATGGTTCCCTTTGGTTATGCCCCTGCCTATAAGTAATTCCACCTGCCCTATACTGAGAATCCATTTCTTGATTCTTTCTCCTTTGATGTTCTTCTATATCTTGTTTTGATGAGTGTAACTTTCATAATGGAGATTCAGGATTTTTTGCTTAAACTGGGAGAACAGGCAAAGAAGGAGATCTAAAATCAAAAGGTAGGTAAAATAGTAGACTGAACTTTTATACTGACCTTTAGCTCACTGTTTTTTCCTTGATTCAGTCTATTCCCCTCAAATCATGTTTAATTGGAAATATGATTATGGTACTTGGAAGATCTTCAGTCTTTCTTTTGATCCAAGGATTGAATTAAAAATCTTCAACATGGCCTACATCATTTGGTACCTGCCTAACAAAGTCAGTGTTCTACAAGCTAAGTAGTTTTTTCCAGAAACATATACTCAGCTAATCACTTGAATGAAGCAAACTAATTGGAGTAAAATTCCCAATGCTTTCCATATTCCAAAAAATACTAAATAAAATGCTTTAAAATAAGATATGATCCTGACCAACTCCTCCCTCTTTTTATGCAAATTTTATACCTAATCCTGCTGGGCTTATGGAATTAAAATGCATTTAGCATAGCAAGGGTGTTATGGCTATGGAAATCTCTTCAAAAATGGATGCAAAACAAATAAGGAAAATTTTTAAACCTGTTTTACAACAATATATATTTAAATAAATTAATAGCTCCATGATATTCTAAGATATTCCATTTCAACTAATAATTTATTTGAATGAAACACTAAGTAAATAAATATCAATATATGCATATATTTATTAAGTATATAATATTTATTACATATAATGTTTAAATAATTGTTTCTCAGGTATCCTTTCCTTGCAGGTGTTCATAGGTATATTCAGGACATAAGAGCTAAATATAGAACTAAATAATACTTGTTCATGTCAACCATCAGTAAATATCAATGACTTAAGTCCTTCAGAATTCAATAGAGACTTAGCAATCTGGTTTTTTTTTCCGTTCCAGATA
Source organism: Bos mutus (assembly GCF_027580195.1). Classification (NCBI taxonomy): domain Eukaryota; kingdom Metazoa; phylum Chordata; class Mammalia; order Artiodactyla; family Bovidae; genus Bos; species Bos mutus. The sequence goes on along the minus strand of NC_091621.1, from coordinate 60,990,842 downwards.
TAGTCTAAAGTGTACCTTTAGACTGTGACTAAAATTTTCAAATCTCTTTTTAGTGTTTGGTGATATAGACATATTTTCCAAATATGCCTCAAAATGCATTTCATGCATCAAAAACTTACTAAGGTTTTAATAAATGCTTATGAAATATATATGTGAAATATCAAATACAATACTGGGAAAGTTTGGGGTTAAATAAAATTAAATAGGTTTCTGTACTGCAGGACTTCTTAGACACTTTAATAGTGTAACAGCTTGTGTGTGTCCTACACAATAGCTCAGCTGGGTCCTACTCACTCCTCTGTCCAGGGAATTTTCCAGCAAGATTACTGGAATGGGTTGCCATTTCCTACTCCAGGGGATCTTCTTGACCTAAGGATCAAACCTATGTTTCCTGAATTGGCAAGCAGATTCTTTACCACTCTGAGATTTAGTAATAGTAAAATAAAGTATGCTACAATTTCCAAAGTGATTTAATAAAAAAAATCTACTGAGAAAAAAAGAGCACTACTTCATGGAACTTTGAAAGGGCTGGCGGAAATGCACATTGATAGGTAATTTGCTTATTGTACACTTTGATAACTAAAATATTGTTTCTTCTTACCGATGATTTATTTAGTATATGAATAGAATTGTCTTGTTAACATCTGTTCTCATTGAAATAACTTGGAAAATTGAAATCATCTTTCACTTGGAAGTTCTCATCTTAAGCGTTATTTCATATGTAAGATGTATTACTCTCACCATACAGTAAGTACATAGTCTTCTCTCACAACACCGTTTTAATTTCCTCATAACATATATTAAAATATCCTCCCATCTGTTTCCTCTCACTAGAGTTGTTATCTAACTTCGTTACTATAGTCCAGATACCTAGTCAGTGGTGGACACAAAGTAAGTTCTCAATTAATATTTATTAAATAAATGAAAGAATTTACTAGGGCTTTATGGCTTGTAGAAATTCAAACCAAATAGTTGTATACTTTGTGTGTTTAGCTGCTCAGTCATGTCTGAATCTTTTGTGACCCATGAACTGTAGCCCACCAGGCTCCTCGCTCCATGGGATTTGCCTGGAAAGAAACCTTAAGTGGGTTGCCATTTCTTTCTCCCAGAAATCTTCCTCTATCAGGGACTGAACCCACGGGTCTTACCTCTCCTGCATTTGCAGACAGGTTCTTTACCGCTGAGCCACCAGGGAAGCCCAGTTAAATACATAAAAGCAGTCTAAATCAGGATTAATGATCACACGCCCTACTAAAGGATAGTATCATTTGATTTAGTTACACTTTTACCAGTGGGCACCATATCAAAAGATGTGTTTCTGTGGAAAAAGTCAAGAATCTGTAGCAACCATAACAGGTTGTTGGATGGGAGCCTAAAGATGTGTTTCTGTGGAAAAAGTCAAGAATCTGTAGCAACCATAACAGGTTGTTGGACGGGAGCCTAATGCCTTCAATGTCATAGTTCATCTTCCTTTGACAGTTCACCATTTCTTTTAAAGCCAATCAGTACTGAAAGCTATGAAGTAACTGGAGAATGCTGTATTTGCTATTTGTGGAACCCTTTGACAATAAACATTTAAAACACACATTTAAAATTTACAAACCCAAAGCACTTCACTTCATAGGAAGAAGCTTAAAACTTGGTTATTTATAATATATTTAGCTATATAATATTATCTCAAAAGATGTGTTTATTTACTAATAGGAAAGAAGGCTTTTAAATATAAAAAAAAAGTAATTACATAGGTTCTTAAGAATAGTTAGCCAAAAACCTCAAATAGGATTCTTTCATTCTATAATACTTCTATGTAAACTATTTTTGAATGCTATGCAAAAGCAATAGCACTGTGTTAAATTATACTTGCACAGTAATATTTTAAGTATTAGTTTCAAGTATTAGTTTTAAGTAATAGTTTCAAGTATTAGTTTTAAGTAATTAAAGTAGTATTCAAGTAATTATTTCAAGTATTAGTTTTAAGTAATAGTTTCAAATATGGAAAGTTTTGGTATTCAAAATATTGAATTATGTTACTATTTCTTTTTCAATATTATTTGCCCATTAAATAAAAGAGATTTTAAAAAAGGAATCATTTTAGTTTTTAAACCATTTTTTCTGCTTCTGATTACTCACATGAAATTGGATTCGGTCGCTATTTGAAAAAAAAATTTGAGTAATGGCAAGGAACATTTTATGTTCTGTTAATGCTCCATTTTGAACTGTGTTCAACTTGAGCTACATTCAAAGAAAATTTTTAATTGCTGATATATTTTATTCACAGTGAATAATTGTTTCCTTTTACTTGGGGAACAAAAAGCACACCCAACAAAATAATCCCTTCTTGTTTGCAGACTGATAAAGTAGAAAATGTTATTATTAGTGTGGTCATTTATTTTATTGTTGAACTGGGACAGTTTTGAGAGGATAAGAAGACCTAAAATTAAATCAGTACATAAATATTGACTTGCAAAATTCTTTTATTATTTGTGGTGGATATATAAAATGATTAAACCATAACTACAATCATATGACCTTATTACTTCTACTTATATACTCAACACTAAGCCATTAATATATTTTCAAAAACATACATTAAAATATTCATAAAATACTTTTATCCACTAGCCCAAATGAAAATTACCAAGATGTCCATCAAAATGAGAATGTATAAGTAAATTTAGTATATTCACATAATGGAAATCTACAGAGCAATAAGAATGAAATACCCACAAGTATAACTATTAGGGAATATGAAAAGATTATTATCAATATTTTTAGATAAGAAGCCAAATGAAGGCTACGTAGTATATGACTCCATTTATGTAAAATTTGAAAACTAACAAAACAAATGTATAGCTTAATAATAAGTAGTGAAGTCACTCAGTCGTGTCCGACTCTGCGACCCCATGGACGGTAGCCTACCAGGCTCCTATGTTCATGGGATTCTCCAGGCAAGAGTACTGGAGTGGGTTGCTATTTCCTTCTCCAGGGGATCTTTCCAACCCAGGGATCGAACCCAGGTCTGCCGCACTGCAGGCAGATGCTTTACCCTCTGAGCCACCAGGGAAGCCCAATAATAAGTAGAGCAGGGCATAAATAGCGCTCATGTCTTTTGGTAGTGTTTTGTTTCTTGATTACATTATTGGATTCAATTAGTGAAACTCTTTAGAGATGTACACATATTTGTGAACTTGTACACATTTGCTTCAAATAACAGTTTCTTTAAAATCACTGGTATACTCCATAAGCAAAGTTATTCTTGCTGAGCGTGCATAATCTTTAATGTGATCCATAAATGTGTATTATTCTGATGTCATGTCTGCTATTTCTGAAGAATAAGGGGTTTCTTTTAAAATTTTTCATAAAGTTGTCCTTTGGAATTATCTTCAAAATTGCATTTATGGTTAATACATTTGCTATGGTTGACATATTTAACTGAAGCTCTTCTAGAGACCATAATCTTCTTTGAGAAAATAATCTCCATATAGGCACTGAGGTAAAGGAAGCTCAGAGAAGATTCTAGTAAATGGAGGCTCTCCCTACTTTTTTTTTATATACCGAAATAGATAGTCATTTCAACCCACAGATTTTCAAATGCCTCCACTCACAAAAATCTTTTCTTACAGTTTACAGCAAACAATAAATGGGCTTCCCTGGCAGCTCAGTGGTAACAAATCCACCTGCCTTGTAGCTCAGTCGGTAAAGAATCTGCCTGTAATACAGGAGACCTGCGTTCCATTCCTGGGTTGGGAAGATCCACCGGGGAAGGAAATGGCAACCCACTCCAGTATTCTTGCCTCGAGAATTTCATGGACAGAGGAGCCTAGCAGGCTACAGTCCATGGAGTCACAAGAGTTGGACACGACTTAGTGACTAAGCCACCACTAAAGCAGGAGACATGGGTTCAGTTCCTCAGTCAGGAAGATCCCCTGCAGAAGGAAATGGCAACCTGCTCCAGTATTCTTGCCTGGAGAATCCTATGGACAGAGGAGCCTGGTGGGTTATAGCCCATGGGGTTGCAAAAGAGTCGGACATGACTTAGTGACTTAACAACAAACAATAAATAAATTCTATATTTACTTCTTTAAACATGTCACAAAATTTAGATGCTACAAAATCATTAGGCTTCTCCAGTTCATTCAGTTTTGGCATAGAATATAAGTGTATTCAGTTAAGTATACCAATTCCTTCAAAGAGCTTTAAGACAAATCAATATATAATAATAATGGCCCTATTTCAAAACTACATCTCATATACTCCTCATGTTGCTGCTGCTGTTAAGTTGCTTGAGTTGTGTCTGACTCTGTGCAACCCCATGGATGGCAGCCCACCAGGCTTCCCCGTCCCTGGGATTCTCCAGGCAAGAACACTGGAGTGGGTTGCCATTTGCTTCTCCAGGGCATGAAAGTGAAAAGTGAAAGTGAAGTGGCTCAGTTGTGTCCAACTTCCTTGCGACCCCATGGACCGCAGCCCACCGGGCTCCTCCATCCATGGATTGTCCAGGCAAGAGCACTGGAGTGGGGTGCCATTGCCTTCTCCTACCCCTTATGTTTCCATCATCTAATTTGTTCACTGCCTCCCTTGCTTTGATAGGAAACATCCATTCCTGTTTGCAGGTGTCAATTTCAGTAACTGAAACTTATTAAAATCTCCAAAAGCTGTAGATTGTTATTGCATCATTTATTGGTTTTAGGCTTCTAAATAATTTTGGCCAAATTCAACTGATTTAAAACACAAATTCATAAAATAAGCTCATTATTATTCTAAGGCACTTAATTTACAAGGTAGTTTCATCAAAGGCTCAACATTTAAAAGATCCAGCTGGTGATGGGCAGCAAAGAAAGCAAGCCCGTAATGCTGTGCTGAAGTATCAGTATTTAGCATCAGCTTCTGGCTCAGATAGTAGAGAATCTGTCTGCAATGCAGGAGACCTGGGTTTGATCCCTGGGTCACAAAGATCCCCTGGAGAAGGAAATAGCTACCCACTCCAATATTCTTGCCTGGAGAATTCCATGGACAGGGGAGGCTGGTGAGCTATAGTACATTGGGCCACAAAGAGTTGCACACGACTGAGCAATTAACACTTTCACTTGTCATTGTAAAATAGTTTAGGTAGTATAAATAGTGTATAAAAAATACTTGTGAATGTTGACAATTTTATTTCGATTAGTAGAATATCACAGCTTATTTCTATGCAATCATAAATTGGGGTGTTCCGTAATCAAAATCAAACCATATTACTCCTCGAAAGGGTTCTGAGTTTGATAAGAAAACAAGTTTTCCATGACTGTGCTCCATCAAAATTTAACTTTTCACTACAAAACCACTCATTTTATGTTTAATGTTGAATTTTAAACTGAAATATAGTAGTATTAATAACTATGTCAGGTATTTCACTTTGTACAAAATGAACTTCTAATATTTTACTTTGATTTCATGAAAACTGTAGATTAACTCAACAACTGATTTTCTCTCTGAAGCATCAGATAACACTGACAAAAAATTAATTGTTGGTATGAAACAATTATCCATCCTTTACCAGCTTCCAAAGTTCTGCTAATGAACAACACATTAACGGTTAGTGTTTCACTTCTGCATGTAAAAGAAATTTGGGGCAAAATAGGAAATTAATTTAGAAGAATACTTACTTGCTTTAAATAAAAAGTCATGGTTCAGAGTGAAATCTCATCTTGTGGAACACCATCTTCTTAAAATGAATACTTATATTTGATGTAGATGCTGATGCCTCTTAAGCAGATTTTATGACTTTTAATTTTCATGGGCCATTGATATCATCATGAGGCCCATGGCAGATGTTAAATGTAAGCAAACAAAATTTCAAAATGTTAACAAACATGAAATAAATTCATATTTTATACTATGCATTTATATCCAATAATAAATGGCAAAACTATAGAAGCAGGAACATTCATTATCTCTATGCTCTCTAAACCACAGGGCTGAGACTCTTTTTCTTGCTCATATTTCATATAGCTAACCTGTAATTTCCAATGGATAATGCTGTTTTCATAAAGCTTCACACATCTGACAGACTGCGAATGGGCCATGACAGAACTGATGGTCACTTCAGTGCCCAGCAGAGGCCCAGAATATCTTCATGTGTTGTTGTTTAATCACTGAGTCATGTCAGACTTCTCTGTGACTCCATAGACTATAGTCCGCCAGCATCCTCTGTCCATGGGGTTTCCCAAGTAAGAATACTGGCACGGGTTGCATTCTTTCTCTTAGGGATATTCCTGACCCAAGGGTGGAACCCATGTTTCCTTCATTGCACAAGGATTCTTTGCCACTGAACCACCTGGGAAGTGTTGTTCTTCATACTGCCCGTGAAGAGAGGGTTTATTCTCTTGTGCCTGGAAAAAGACAGTGGGAAAGAGGTAGATTGATACTGGTTGTTTTTCTATTTTGTGTGCACTTTAAAGTGAAAGCTCTGTGCTCTACACATGTATTTCAGACACTGCTAAAAAATATGATGGGAAAAAATGGGCAGGGTAGGGTCAACCAATTGCATGTCAGTTTATTTTAATGTACTGTTGGTAATAACTAAACAGCGAAAACTCTGGAACATATATTAAATCAGTTGAGATTCCAGGTCAACAGTCATAAACTGAGAAGAAATGTTTTGCTGACTGTGATCATGAAAGAATTCTTAGAAGAAGTAACACTAAGTTTGGGATTTAAAAGGTGAAGAAGTGTTTAACAGGCAGAAATGGCAGTGAAGATACTTGAGGCAGAGAGAATGGCTGTAGCAAAAATTCCTGACCTATTTTACTGTCTTTAAGTAAACCATTTTTTTCATTCTCTGTAGCAGTAACTCAAAAACTCAAGATGTAGTCAAATTCCCTTAGAAACACTGATGCTTTCCATACCAATACAATTTCCAGTACCTTTTTCTTGATACATCCCAACTGTGGATCATACCACTGGTGGTAAAAGATGATTTCATTTATGTGAACACTATGTTAAAAAATTAAATCAAATACTAAGACAAATATTCTCTTCAATATTTATAATTATTTCAAAAGGAAAATCTCACTTTACTGCTTGTCTTTAACACCTTTCTAGACTTGATATATATGTTTTTTAAGTAATAATTATCTGGAAAAAATTTGAATGTTTGTTAAATTTTTAATAAATTTTATTTTTATTGATTAAACTTTTTATTTACATTTATTTTTTTTTCAAAAAGTAATGCTTTTTTCTTTAAAGCATGATATAAAGTTTTCCTTTAAGTCTAAGTGAAAAAAAAAGTCAATTTAAATATATTTAGTAGACAATAGTTAATAGAGTTTGCAAAATGGTAAAAATTTCAAAAGTCATATGTAAGTGCCTCAATTTGGGGAAATAGCATATTCAAGATTTGAAAGCAATCTATAAAGAAACTTCTAAATTCAACCAGCACAGCGACCAGGCATTTCAATGTGTCAAAATAAGGACCGCTTAATTTGTCTTTTGCAAAGACATTACTTTTCCAGATGTCCTATGTAAAACTCAACATTTGTTTAATTCCAAGCTTTATCTCTATCTTTTCAACATGTAGTCAACCTATAAAGTTTTAGAATGGTTCATATAATTTTTTTAATATTTCCATCAATTCTACAATTACAATATGATCATATTTTAATCTGACCTCTCTCTTCCAAAAGGACATACTCAACACATTTGCCCATTTAAGTCTAGATTTAAAGTATTCTACAGAAATTGAAAGGGAAACATTGTATTAATATAAAATATTTTAGAGACTATTCAGTAAGTTAACAATGTACTTACTGTGGCATATTTTTATTACTACCTGCATAATAAATTTTGTTCCTTTATTGGAAAAATGCTTCTGTTGTTTCTGAAAAAAATTAGAAGTGTATAGTTATTATTCATTTAGTCAGAGCTTGATGCATTTTAAAAATAAGCTTAAGCATTCTATAGCAATCATTCCTTTATTTATCATACAGCATGAACAGCTTATTTAGAAAGGATCTTTCCAAATGATACCAAAAGAAAAAATTTTAGTTGTATTTTATGTCACATGCATCATATCTTTGGTAAATCAGAAATTGTGCTAATAATTCAACTTGGTACATTGTAATTTATTTCTGAAAATTTGCCAAGACACTTAACTCAGTGATTACTACCCTTTCTTTCTTATGTCAATTTCTACATCATACCCTATGTTTCTAAATTAGATTCAACATTAACCTGTAGTCAGATCTTCAGATAAAATTTATTGAACATTAATTATGAGTTGATCTCAGAACCACAAAGATATTAGAATGTTACAAAAAAGGGAAGAAGCAAAGTCTCTGTTGTTAAATATAAATGCTAGCTAGGGAAATGCAAAATATAAACGTGAGAAAACTAAAGAAATTTAAAAAGCAACTTGCAATTAACTATAAATTAATTAAAATAGTAATTGAGAATTAAAGATATAGGAAACAAAAAGGCAACACGTTCTCAACAAAATCACTTATTAGCCATGTAATCTTGAGCAAGTTTCTTAACAATTGTATAACTCACTTTCCTCATCAGTAAAATGAGGATCACATTAACACATGCTAGGCAAGCAGGTTGGCTATTCAACTCTCTCCAATTCCATGTTAGTCAGGTTTTGCTGGGCAAGATTTGCCCAACTATAGACTCCATTTCTCAGTTACTGTTACAGCCAGCTGTGGCCATGTTATTAGTGTAGGTTTTACTGAAGCAATCTGGACAGAAGTAATCTTTGTCTCTTCTGAACCGAGATTATTAAAAAGAGAATGTTTTTCTTGAATGCTTTCTCTCTGATTTCACTGGCTGTTGTCAGGTCAGTGTGTGGAGTATTGCTTTCCACCTACCATAATAATCTCCTTTGACTACTTAGCTAAGCCATTGGGATGAGCTATCTGTTAAAGTAGATTTTTTCTACTTTGTGTGTGTGTGCTTGATTGTGTCTGACTCTTTGCATCCCCATGAACTGTATGTAGCCTGCCAGGCTCCTCTGTCCGTGGGATTCTCCAGGCAAGAATACTGGAGTGAGTTGCTGTGTTTCCTACACCATGGGATCTTCCCAACCCAGGGATCAAAATTGTGTCTCCTGCATCTCCTGTATTGGCAGGCAGATTACCACTGAGCCACCTGGGAAGCCCCTAAAGTAGATTAGTGACAGTGATCTTGGTAGTGAAGTCTCTCAGTCATGTCCGACTCTGCGACCCCACGGATAGTAGCCAACCAAGCTCCTCTGTCCGTGGGATTTTCCAGGCAAGAATACTGGAGTGGGTTGCCATTTCCTTCTCCAGGGGATCTTCCCGACCCAGGGATCGAACCTGGGTCTCCCACATTGTAGGCAGACGCTTTACTGTCTGAGCCACTAGGGAAAGCCTAAAGTAGATTACCTACTCTAATACAAATGACCTAAGGTTGTTGTGAGGAACGATTTAACATATAGCCTCATCTGTAATAAAAGCACAATAAATGTTATAAATAGTGCTTTTACTGTGAAATATTTCTGAAATTTGCTTAGTTGTCTTATCAATCAGTTCTTTCTATAAGACAGCTGAAAAAATGTCAATCAACTCTAACTTGAGAGAATTAAATAATAAATCCAATTTTTTAGGTCCATGTTACCTGTATGCCATTTGACCCAAAAAGTATTTTGTGTTAGTCAAAGAAAACAAGCTATTCTGACAAAGGGGGATCTCCAGGGTTTTGCACAATGCTTTTTTATGTGGTTATTGTCATTATTTTATAAATGAACAAATGCATGATCCAGGTTGATAATCATCTCCAAAGCTAGCATGTAGCAACTCTACTGATTAATTTCAGATAATGCGCTAAAAATGACTGGTTAGGGGGTTCAGCAATTGTTTTGCCAGCTTCATGTTTGTAGAAGAAAGTCAGTATCTAAAATAACCAAATGGTTACTTTGACAAAGTGGTAGCACTACATTTTTCTGGTTGCCCTTTCAATGGAGTCTAATCACATCTTCAGTAATTCGTTTCATAATCAACAATCTATCAGTTTTGTTGGATGTATAAATCCTATCTAACACAGAAGTTGTTACCTGACAGCTTATATCAGACATGTTATTTCTTAGGAGTTCTCTTTGCCTGGGCTGTAACTTTCTTTGTCACTTCTGGAGTATCTGTCATCAGTTTCTTGTTTTCACAGTAGTACCCTTTTATGACAAACCATTATTCTCTAGCTCCTTACAATCATATAGGATTCCTGTCATCCACAAACCAGATATTTTCCACTGGCTCAGAGTATTTCACAACCAATTTATTGGCAAATGATCGTTACTTTTTTGTTTTAGTCTATAGGAAGGATTATAAATCCAAGCGAGTGATACTGATTTTAAGTTCAAATTAAGCATCTGCTTTTGCACTGTAATGAACAACTTAAATGCACCATATTTGTCACTTTGATACTTTTTATAAATTAAAAAAAATCAAAACATTTCCCACAGATATACTCCTAGAAGACAATAATCTGAAGAAGTATGGACTAAAAATATAAGCATTGAAAATTCTTTGTTCTGACTCAAAATTTGGGAGTTGAAGAACTAACTGTTCTCTATCAATAATCAGGATGATTTCATCTATAGATTTCTCAGAAGTATCTGCTGATAGATGAATTTTTAGAATGGGATAACAATGATAAAAATACAAATATGTCAGCAGTTTCTCCAAAATCCTCCCATAATTGATTTATAAATGAAGAAATAATTATAAATACCTTGGTAACTTGTCATCCTGAAATAAATAATGAACTTTTACACAGACATATTCAAGAGTGATTATCTCCTGACCAATTATGTTTCTGCTACTGATGATGTTTCCTGAGAAATTTAAGTAAACTGTTTCATATTTATTATGATTGAATTCTCCATGCATAAATTAAACAACAAACTTGTGTTTCCCATAAAGAAAACAAGTGTTTTATTTCTTAAATTTTGCTTAATATCTTGAACATTAAAAAAAAGGAATCCCCAAATCCTATTTTATTATAAAATATAAGACATGAATACATGAAGTAGTGCAGCCCTCTGGTGTTCACCATGAATGTAATACATATAATTTCATTTCAATTGTGAGTCTATTGAATCTGACGGTGATTTACCTAAGATAAATGAGTGAATGCTATTCTAAAACAAGAGGCCTAGAACACCTATATTAACTAAAGCACTATACTTCTAATCAGATTACCTCAGTCTTGCAGTTCTCACATGATTCAAAATCTAATTCCTTCCTCACATGAAAAAAAAAAATGTATTACTCTATTCTTGACCAGATAATGTCTGAATGTTGTATTTTTTGAAAGTCTTTTGTTCAACATAACCTATTCCTACTGAAATCAAATGCCAGGAAAATCCACCAACAAAGTAAGCTTCATTTCAAAGGACTCCAGGTGGTCTGGGTGATTATTTGGCTTCCCATTTACACAGAAAAATCTGGTGAAAATTTGAACACAGCTAGATAGAAGAAGGTATCTGTGATAGGCCAGTGCTTCTGGATCCGCTGAATGCTGTCATTTTGCCTAGTTGAGCAGCTTTTGCTCATCCATCCTTTCCTTTGGAACTAGAGAGTGAAGGCTAACATTTATTCACATGCATCAAATGCAGGTCCCCTTCTACGCACATGACATACAGCAAATGCTTTAAAAAAGCAACCTATAAAAGTAGATACTATGATTATCCTTTCTTACCATTTGACAAGGAATGCTGCCAAAGTTAAATATTGTCTGTAGTTATAGTTAGTATATAATTTGCTGTCTTTTTTCAGACACTTTGAGAATTAAAGCATAAATAATAAAGGTAAGACAGCAGACATAACCTAGGACAAGCCCAGACACATGAAAATATATGGTCATCCCCCTTATATTTCATAACGAATTTTAAAAAGAAGTTATGCTACATGTTAGTCATTGTTTTTCCAGCATTTAAATATCTATAACTCTAATTTTTTTTTATTTCACTAATTCCAAATCCTTGGGACTGACTGTATTGAGCCTACTTAGTAGCAACACTGAGAAACAGTTTTCAGCAATGTCTGTTTTATACTTCAAATAAGCAAGAAAATAACTTGGCAGAGGAGCGAGAGAGGAAACATATAGAGAGTTTTATGTTCCCTTTATATATACAGAAATGTCAAAATTTTAAGCAACATTGCTTGTCATTTCTTTAACAATGGTAATTGAAAAACAAAGCACTGCATGTACACCTAAATCCATTTGCAGAGGTTAATTGTTCATCTCAGAAATGTCAACATGAAACAATACTAAAAGATATTATCCTTTCCTTTCTACATCTGTTCAGGACACACATGGAAGCTAATATTTTAGACTTAGTCTAAATACTGCACTGTACATAATCTCAGTTATTTAGAGAATTTGATTTAACTGATATTTATGGACTACTTACTGTTTGCCAAGCAGATAGGGATGGTAGGAACTAAACAGTCAAATTCTATTCAGAGGTGTTTGGGGGAAAGAGAGAAAAAGACTAATAATTATAAATAATCACAGCATACCAGGTATTAATAGTCACTATAAAATACATTATTAATATAGTGATGGGAGGGTACTTTTGTTTGGGTTATTAAGGCATTCCTTTCTCAATAATAAACATTTGAGCTGAGTTTTTTTATGCTAGGAAGGAATCAATCACGAGAAGGCTGGGAGAAGTGTATAACACAGAGGAAAGAGCAGATTCACAGACCTGAGATCGGAAACAAGTTGGCAGGGGAAGAGGATGAAGAAATCAGTGCTAGAGCTTAGGCACAGCAGGAAAGCAGAGTATCAGGTGAGTCTAGGGACGTCAACCCTGGCCAGAGCACCAATCTCGTGGGCCCTGGTACTTGCTGTGGGTTTAATCAGAGTGCAGTAAAATGCCTTTAGGGTTTTAATCAATGGCAACCATGAATTGGTATGCCTTTTAGACAGATCACTCTGGCTGCAAGGCAGAGAATAGATTTTAGGAAGGCAGAATGGAAACGATATAAACTAAGAGGTCTTGTAGGTAGCCAAACAGTGGTTTAGGTCTGGGAGCGGGCTTTGGAAGGGAAAAAAGCGGATTGATTTGGAATTTATTTCAGAATTAGAACAAGTGAGATTTACTGGTAGACCTTCTGGTAAAGAAATTACAGCTTCTTTTTTTCTGCAGTAATTTTTACTTAATTAATGAGATTAGTTTTTGCTGCTTTGTTTTGCTTTTCACTTGTCACAGGATTCGGTGAGTCAATTATTAGATTTCAGGTTCTTAGTGAGCTGTCGTAAATTGTGCACAAAATAATCAAGTACATTTCTTAATATATACAGTTTTGAAGGGAAGTCAGTTAATTTGTTTTGTTGAGTGATAAGAGGCCCATGACCCAGAGCAAGAGAGGAAATATTGAGCTTATTTCCCTAAGTATTGTACGCATGCTCTTCCATGACCTGAATATCTATCTCCCTGCCTTCATCTCTTACTACCGCTGCCTGGTAGATTACATTATAATAATACCAAACTGCCTCTTCCATGACATTTTTTTTCTATAATATCTCTTCTCATGCTGTATTCTCTGACTCTGCGCATTTCTCATCCATCAAGATTTGGCTGAGATATAAGTCCCTCCAGAATATATTTTCTAAACTCTTGAACTCCAGTAACTTTTTTCCTGTATGTGCCCCAAACATATATATTTGTTCTTATTATCAGGATTATTTCATTAGATAAGATCCACAGCACAGATATTATTAGATCAAAGGTTATTCACATGAAGATTTCTTTTAATAATTGCCTAATATATTTCTAATACAATTGTGTGATTACAGTGTCACCATCAGTGAAGGATAAAACTATTTTGTATCATATTCTCCTGAATGTTGTTGTTCTTATTCAGTCACTAAGTGGTATCCAACTCTGCGACCCCACGGACGGCACCACACCAGGCTACGCTGTCTTCCATTATCTTCCAGAGTTTGCTCAAATCATGCCCATCGTGTCAGTGATGCTATCTAACTATTTCATCCTCCGTTGCCCACTTCTCCTTTGCCTTCAATCTTTCCCAGCATCAGGATCTTTTCCAATATAGGCTCTTCACATCAGGTGGCCAAAGTATTGCAGCTTAATTTTATTTAAAGAGTATATAAGAATTGCTTTTTTTATTTTGCATTTGTTTGATAATGACCAAGGCTGAATTTTTAAAAATAAACATTTAGTTGCTACTTATATTTCCTCTTTTGTTTGCCTACTTATATTATAATTATAATTTATTTTATCTTTTCTAATTAATTTGTAAGAATTATTTATAAAACAAGCAATTATTTCTGCCATATTTGCAACTTTGTTTTAAAACTAGTTAATACTTACTGAACACTAATTGAACTAGTTTATGTCATAACCACCATGCCTAGGGGTTTACATACGCTACCTCATTAAATTCTCAAAGTTAATTATGAGAAAGATGCTATTGTAGCTCTCATTTTAGAGATAGGAAACTTATGTATAAAATAGTTTAGTAGTAAATTCTAGTAAGGAAAACCAGAAATCAGATTAAAACAGACTCCAGAACTCTTACTTCCCTAGAAAAATCTAACCTATTCCAGTTGACATATTGCTTTTAGTCTGTCTTTGAACATATTTAAAGCCCTGACTATGTAAGCTTCCCTGGTGGCTCAGACAGTTAAGAATCTGCCTGCAATGCGGGAGACCTGGATTTGATCCCTGGGTTGGGAAGATCCCCTGGAGGAGGACATAGCAAAGCATTCCAGTATTCTTGCCTGGAGAATCCCCATGGACAGAGGAGCCTGGTGGGCTACAGTCCATGGGGTCACAAAGAGTCGGACATGACTGAATGACTAAGCACACATGTAAGATTCTATTATTTCTTAATTTGTATTTTAGTTCCTTGATTAGGAGAAGGTAAATACTAATCCCTGGTTATTTTCTGCTTAGTGAGATACATAGAAAAGGTATGGGTTACAGTGGTAGCTCTTTGAATCAAAAGTCTAAAATGTGCTGGAAGTACGAATACAGAAGTTGGATATTTATTTAATAGTGCTTCATCTCAGTTACACGGTCTGCAACATGAATAACGCCCACCAGATCTGTGTGTGTACGGCACCACAACTGTACATTGTTAACCCCGAGTTGCTCTAGTTAGGTATACAACTACTAGCTTATAAGATCAGGTAAAAAAAATATTTAAACTTATCTGCTAGATATTTTTAGTTCTGTCTTTTGGAATATTGGGCCTTTTACATATTCATGCTACTAGATTGTGGGTACAACGCTATATGCCCATATAAACAGTTGTTATGTTTCTCTTGAAAATATTCCTTAAACCAAATAAGTGATGTACATATTAATTCCTCATCGTAAATAGTGCTTTAATAATGAGCACATAGGAAGTCAGCATCACAGGGGTGAAAAATCTCAGGCTCTGAATTAGAAAGACTGTAGAAATTCATATTCTGTCATTTACTGTGGGACCTTGGGCAAGTGAATAAGCCTCACTTGCCTTACATTTAAAATAGGCATCATAATAGCATCAACCTCTGTCAGGTATATTTTGGTGATTAAATGTGATATTTAATGTACCAGAAAAACAAGTTAAAGTGATAATGTTAGCTATTGATATAAAATAAGATAAAAAATAAGTATTAATCTCAAAACAGTGCTATTAAATAGTATCTAGCAACTGTCAATATAGAGCTTTGTGAGTTTTATTCTTAGGGCTCTGCTTTCAGGCTCACTGAAGTCTCCTTCACTTCAGTGGATGTGCATAACAATAAATTAGGCCATTGTGAAAAATACACACTTGACCTGGTTGTCATTGAACTACAACTTTTTTCAACTGGGAGAATGCTTGCTCCTTTCCCATTAACTGTTTTTCAGTTAAATCAAAATTGAAACATAATTATTTCAGTTTATTTTCCAGATTGTTGAAAGTGATGACTTCATTTATTATTAAGTGCAACATCTGGTAACATCTCAGAGCATGCAAATCAGTTAACCCCCTTTGATTTGGTTTTCTTCTCTCTTTTCAAGAGGGCTATAGCTTTCTTATTGGTCAAAATGGAATTATATTTAATACAAAGGAAATAATCAGCAGGTTGTTTATCAATATCAAACAGATTATGCTCTGTGAGTATATAGACAACTACTCACATATTAAAAGAACTCTAATGTACTTAATTTTATCATTAGAAAATACTTATTTAATGTGAAAATAATTTTAATGCTGCTTTGCTTATCATTGTCACCTGAATTAGTTATAATAATGGTCAAGGCTAATTTTGGCTAACATCTCTAGGAAAACACAATAAATGAACCTGATTTATTTTGGGGCATTGGCTTCATGTGAAATATTATTATTTTTAAAAATTTTAAAATATAAACTGGCTTTAACCAGTGTTTTAAAATCAAGATGGAAATTTTTACATAAAAGTATCATACTTAATAAAATCACAAACCATTTCTTCATTAAAAATTTTTACTAAGTCTTTAGTGATGGCATTTATATTTTTATCACTAGAGACAGTTTTTCATGTTAATTTTATCTAGTCTTTTTGCAGTGTAAAGAACCAGGAAAGTGATAAACGTTATAACTTCTTATAGAAAGAATAAAATATTTCCTACTCAAAGAACTTGGCTTCCCTATTTGTCATCTACTCTTTGATTCCAAACACCAATACAGTATACTAACGCATATATATGGAATTTATAAAGATGGTAACAATAACCCTGTATACGAGACAGTAAAAGAGACACTGACATATAGAACAGTCTTTTGTTCTATACGTGGGAGAAGGAGAGGGTGGGATGATTTGGGAGAATGGCATTGAAACATGTATAATATCACATATGAAATGAGTCGCCAGTCCAGGTTCAACGCACGATACTGGATGCTTGGGGCTGGTGCAGGGAGGGAGGAGGGAGGAGGGTTCAGGATGGGGAACACATGTATACCTGTGGCGGATTCATGTTGATATATGGCAAAACCAATACAATATTGTAAAGTTAAAAAATAAAATTAAAAAAGGAAGAAAAAAAATAATTTTAATTGTTTCTACAGAATTTGCCGCATATTATTCATGTATTGCTAAGCATGTTTGGAAATACAAAACTCCTATCATTCTCTTGGAACTATTATAAATATTAGATATATATTTCATAAGACTGTTCCAGTAAGAAAAATATGACTAATTATAATGGCTAAAACTCTAGCTCTTTCCTAAATTATGTCAATTACTTGATCCAGATTTTATTTTTCATTTGAATTATATTGCAAGCACTCATGACATATTTTTAATTATTATTTTCAGAAAGTATCATGGATAAATAGTATATTATCTTCACCATCATCATCACATTTGCTATCTTATGTCTATTGGGTAAAATAAAATTCATAACCTAAGATATTGCTGAATTTTAAAATACACAGAAATATTTTAAAAGCAATAAAATGATTATCTGTATTGGGAGAGCCAAATGAGAGTTCTTAGTGGCCAAAACATCCTGAATTAAATTTGACAGTATTTCAAAGAAATTGATTTTTAAATATTATTTCATCATATTTGTAGCTGTTTTCATTTTAATTCATCCATGTAGTTAATTACTCACATTTCTACTTTTTTTCATAAATTAGTTCAAAAACCAGAGAATCTGGTGTTATTAAAATTAAGCTACTTTTGCTTTTGACCAGTTTTAAAGAGAATATATTGTCAAACCAAATTCTCTTATCTACATGCTGAGAATACATTTCTATTTTTGAAACCACATGAGTGGGGAGATGTTTTGAACTTCTGGTATTCTGGATCACGGAACTTCCCTGGTAGCTCAGCTGGTAAAGAATCCGCCTACAATGCAGGAGACCCCAGTCTGTTTCATGGGTCGAGAAGATTCCCTGGAGAAGGGATAAGCTATCCACTCTGGTATTCTTGAGCTTCCCTGGGGGCTTAGATGGTAAAGAAAATGCCTACAATGCGGGAGACCTTGGTTGGATCCCTGGGTTGGGAAGATCCCCTGGAGGAGGGCATAGCAACCCACTCCAGTATTCTTGCCTGGAGAATCCCCATGGCAGAGGACCCTGGCGGACCACAGTCCATGGGGTCACAGATACAGGTTTATTCAAATAGCTTATTGAGCATGCCTATATAAGAACTGAGACATTCACGACTTCCCTGGTGGTCCAATAGTTAAGAAAGAATCTGCCTGCCAATGTAGGGGAGACACAGGTTGGCTTCCTGGTCTGGGAAGATTCCACATGCCTCAAGTGGAGCAACTAAGCCCCTGCACCAAAACTGCAGAGCCCCTGTGCTCTTCAGCCTGCAAGCTGCAACTGCTGAGCCCAAATGCTGTGACTACAGAAACCCGAGTGCCTAGAGCCTGTACTTCACACCAAGAGAAGCCCCCGCAAGGAGAAGCCCGTACACCACAACAAAGAGTAGCCTCTGCTCATCACAGATAGAGAAAGGCCGCGTGCAGCAATGAAGACCCAGTGCAACAAAATAAATAAATAAATGAGAAAAAAAAAAAAAGAAGAAGAAGATCTGAGACTCCAGGACAAGGAAGCAATAATTGCCCTGGAGAGTTGGAGGCCTTCTAATGAAAAGAGATTGAAAATTCACTATGAGGTACCATTTCACACCAGTCAGAATGGCTGCGATCCAAAAGTCTACAAATAATAAATGCTGGAGAGGGTGTGGAGAAAAGGGAACCCTCTTACACTGTTGGTGGGAATGCAAACTAGTACAGCCACTATGGAGAACAGTGTGGAGATTCCTTAAAAAACTGGAAATAGAACTGCCTTATGATCCAGCAACCCCACTGCTGGGCATACATACTGAGGAAACCAGAAGGGAAAGAGACACGTGTACCCCAATGTTCATCGCAGCACTGTTTATAATAGCCAAGACATGGAAGCAACCTAGATGTCCATCAGCAGATGAATGGATAAGAAAGCTGTGGTACATATACACAATGGAGTATTACTCAGCCATTAAAAAGAATACATTTGAATCAGTTCTAATGAGGTGGATGAAACTGGAGCCTATTATACAGAGTGAAGTAAGCCAGAAGGAAAAACATAAATACAGTATACTAACGCACATATATGGAATTTAGAAAGATGGTAACAATTACCCGGTGTACGAGACAGCAAAAGAGACACTGATGTATAGAACAGTCTTATGGACTCTGTGGGAGAGGGAGAGGGTGGGAAGATTTGAGAGAATGGCAATGAAACATGTAAAATATCATGTAGGAAACGAGTTGCCAGTCCAGGTTCGATGCATGATGCTGGATGCTTGGGGCTGGTGCACTGGGACGGCCCAGAGGGATGGTATGGGGAGGGGAGGAGGAGGGTTCGGGATGGGGAACACATGTATACCTGTGGCGGATTCATTTTGATATTTGGCAAAACTAATACAATTATGTAAAGTTTAAAAATAAAATAAAATTGGAAGAATAAAAAAAAAAAAAAAATTCAGTTGATGTACAACCAAGAGAAATATAAACAATTTCTCCCCACATTCCAAATAATATTATTCTTTTTCTCTGTTTGGAACTTAAGTGCAGAGAATTAGTTAAATAGCTTATTGTAAAATATTATGAAGCTCATGTTACACCATTTAACATTGGTTAATATATAGTCTTCTGAGTTGTTTTCCTTCTTTATAAAAACAAATAGTACCAAAAATGTAATACCAACTAAAAGCTATAGTTCAGTTCACTCAGTCGTGTCTGACTCTTTGTGACCCCATGAACCACAGCACACCAGGTCTCCCTGTCCACCAACTCCTGGAGTCCACCCAAACCCATGTCCATTGAGTCGGTGATGCCATCCAATCATCTCATCCTCTGTCGTTCCCTTCTCTTCCTGCCTCTGATCTTTCCCAGCATCAGGGTCTTTTCAAATGAGTCAGCTCTTCCCATCCTGTGACCAAAGATTTGGAGTTTCAGCTTCAACATCAGTCCTTCCAATGAACCTCCAGGACTGATCTCCTTTAGGATGGACTGGTTGGATCTCCTTGCAGTCCAAGGGACTCTCAAGAGTCTTCTTCAACACCACAGTTCAAAAGCATCAATTCTTTGGCACTTAGCTTTCTTTATAGTCCAACTCTCACATCCATACATGACCACTGGAAAAACCATAGCCTTGACTAGATGGACCTTTCTTGACAAAGTAATGTCTCTGTTTTTAATATGCTATCTAGGTTGGTCATAACTTTCCTTCCAAGGAGTGTCTTTTAATTTCATGGCTGCAGTGATTTTGGAGCCCAGAAAAATAAAGTCAGCCACTGTTTCCACTATTCCCCATCTATTTGCCATGAAGTGATGGGACCAGATGCCATGATCTTTGTTTTCTGCATGTTGAGCTTTAAGCCAACTTTTTCACTCTCCTCTTTCATTTTCATAGAGAGGCTCTTTAGTTCTTCACTTTCTGCCATAAGGGTGGTGTCATCTGCATATCTTGAGGTTATTGATATTTCTCCCAATAATCTTGATTCCAGCTTGTGCTTCCTCCAGCCCAGCATTTCTGATGATGTATTCTGCATATAAGTTTAAGCAGGGTGACAATATACAGCCTTGACGTACTCCCTTTCCTATTTGGAACCAGTCTGTTGTTCCATGTCCAGTTCTAACTGTTGCTTCCTGACCTGCACACAGGTTTCTCAAGAGGCAGGTCAGGTGGTCTGGTATTTCCATCTCTTTCAGAATTTTCCAGAGTTTATTGTGATCTACACAGTCAAAGGCTTTAGCATAGTCAATGAAGCAGAAATAGCTATAACATTAATTTATATTTACTATTTATTCCTTTCCTAATCAAATTTGTATTCTGGGTTTTATATTTATTATCACCATATGTAGTCTATTTGAACCTGCATTTTTTCTCAATATTGTTACTAAGATTCATTGCATATTTTCCTATACTTGACTATTTCTTACTATTACTATTTCTTGACTTTTTAAGATACCTTACATGCAATATTTTTCCTTCTGTGACTGGATTATTTCACTTAGCATAATGTCCTCCAAGTTAATCCATCTTGTTGCAGATCGCTTGATTTCCTTCTTTTTATGGCTGAATAATATTACATTCATGCATGTACCATATTTTCTTTATCCAGTCATCTGTTAATAGATATTTGAGTTGTTTCCATATCTTGGCTACTGTAAATAGTAATGCAACAAACATGGGAGGGCAAATACATCTTTGAGATCTTGAATCCAATTTTTTGGATATATACCCAGAGTGCTCCTACTGAGTTGTATGGTCATTCTGTTTTTAATTTTTTGAGGCGCCTCCATTTCGTTTTTCATAGTGGCTGTAGTATTGAACAGCCCCACCAATAATGTACAAAAGTTTCATTTCTCTACAATCTTGCCAACATTTGTAATATTTGTTTTTTTGTTTTTTGGATAATAGCCTTCTTAAAAGATATGAGGTGATAACTCATTGTGGTTAGATTTGCATATGCTTGATAATTAATGATGTTGAACATCTTTTTATAATATTGGTCATTTGGATGACTTCTTTAGAGAAACAACTATTCACGTTCTTTGCCCATTTTAAAAACTGAGTTATTTTCTTATTTACTATTGAGTTGCAGGAGTCCCTTATATGTTTTGGATTGTATATATCTCCTAGTGTATGCCAACATTTCTTTTGGGTATGTGTAATCTGAAGTGAAACTGCTGGAGAGTATGTAAATGTTCTATATCATAAAACAATGCCAAAGTGATTTGTGGAATGGTTTATTTATTCAAAAAGTTTTTTTTTTTTTAAATACTGTGAGAAGCATCATTTTGTACCCATGGTATATTAGTGAATGAAAATAAAGGATATTTCCTTCATCCGAGTTTACAGGTAGGTGTAGAATGCAAACGATTCATGTGACAAGTAAATTACAGAGTATGCTAGAAGGTGATAAGCATTATGGGGTAAAGTATAATAGGTTTAAGTGTATTGAAAGGACTGTTGAGCAAGGACAGGGAAGAATTTAATTCCACTGAAAATTCATTCGAGCAAGAATTGAATACCCAGTTTCACTCTCCAAAAGAAATTCAAAGAGTATTTTTATTTTATGGAAAATCAGTGTGTACTAATGTATTTAGATCTTTCACAAAAGTGAAATGGACTAATGTAAAATTTCAGAAAGTGGAGGATATCTGCACTTGAAGGTTAAGCAGACAAGGATTTTCTTAAAAAATGTATATGATGTTTAATGATATATAAAAGTCAAATATAATCCCAGGACTTCTATCCTGAGTGACCGGAAGTTTGAGTTGCCATCTACTGAAATGATGTCTAACAAAAAAGTTTGTTGAAGAAAGCTCAGGAGCATAGTTTTGGGTATGTTCATACAAGTTTAAAATATCCATTTGGCACCCAAGTAAAGATGTCAAATATACAGGGTTTTTCATATTCTTTTCCATTATGATTTATTATGGGATATTGAATACAGTTCCTGGTGTTATATGAGAGGACCTTGCTGTTATCCTCTCTATATGTAATAGTTTGCATCTGCTAGTTCCAAGCTCCCAACGCAACCCTTCCCCACCCCCTCTGCCCCTTGGCAGTCACAGGTCTGTTCTCTATATCTGCGTCTGTTTCTGTTTCGTAGTTCAGTTGTGTCCTATTTTAGACTTCACATTTAAGTGATATCATATAGTATTTGTCTTGCTCTTTCTGACTTACTTAGCTGAGTGTGATGATCTTTGGGTCCATCCATGTTGCTGTAAAAGGCACTAGTTCATTCTTTTGTGTAGGTAGGTAATATTCATCTTCCTATCCATTCATCTATCAATGGACATTTAGGTTGTTTCCATGCTTGGGCTATTGCAAATAGGGCTGTTTTGAAGATAGGGATGCATGTGTCTTTTTATAGTTTTGTCCAGATACATGCCCAGGAGTGGGATTGCTGAATCATGTGGCAACTACATTTAAAGTTTTTTGAGGAACTTTTATACTGTTTTCCACAGTGGCTGCACCAACCTACGTTTCCATCACCAGTACAGGAGGGTTCCCTTTTCTCCACACCTTCTCTGGAATTTGTTATTTGTAAACTTTTTTTTTAATTTTATTTTATTTAACTTTACAATATTGTATTGGTTTTGCCATATATCAAAATGAATCTGCCACAGGTTTACGTGTGTTCACCATCCTGAACCCTCCTCCCTCCTCCCTCCCCATACCATCCCTCTGGGTCGTCCCAGTGCACCAGCCCCAAGCATCCAGTATCGTGCATCGAACCTGGACTGGTGACTCATTTCATACATGATAGTATACATGTTTTAATGCCATTCTCCCAAATCTTCCCACCCTCTCCTCTCCCACAGAGTCCAAAGACTGTTCTATACATCAGTGTCTCTTTTGATGTCTCGTATACAGGGTTATTGTTACCATCTTTCTAAATTCCATATATATGTGTTAGTATACTGTATTGGTGTTTTTCTTTCTGGCTTTTTAATGATGGTCATTATGACCAATGTGAGGTGGTACCTCCTTGTAATTTTGATTTGCACTTCTCTAATAATTAGCAATGAGCATTTTTTTTCATGTGCCTATTGGCCATGGGTATGTCTTCTTTGAAGAAATGTCTATTGAAGTCTTAAGCCCATTTTTTGACTGAGTTATTTTTGGGGTCATTGTTGTTATTGAGTTGTATGAGCTGCTGCTGCTGCTGCTGCTAAGTCACTTCAGTCGTGTCCAACTCTGTGTGACCCCATAGATAGCAGCCACCAGGCTCCCCTGTCCCTGGGATTCTCCAGGCAAGAACACTGGAGTGGGTTGCCATTTCCTTCTCCAATGCATGCAAGTGGAAAGTGAAAGTGAAGTCGCTCAGTCATGTCTGACTCTTTGTGACCCCATGGACCTGCAGCCTACCAGGCTCCTCCATCCATGGGATTTTTCCAGGCAAAGTACTGGAGTGGGGTGCCATTGGATATCAAAGAAACAGCTTCATTCTCTGTTTGAGAAAGGGGAGTTTGGAGTTAGTAAATTCTTAGCAGGCAATATAAATTTGGAAAAAGTTAGAATATCCTGAACAAAACTATAAGGACATGATTATATATAGAGAAGAAAATAGAAGGTCAAGAAGAGGAGGGACTGGTAAAAAGTAGCAATTATACAGGAAAGTAATCAAGAGTGTGGTGTCCAGAAAGCCAGAAACAAAAGTATATTAAGGAGTACACAGTGATCAATGTTGTTAAACACTGCTACGAGGTCACATAAAATGGGAACAGGATTAACCATAAGGATGTAGCAACATACAAAGCATCGGTGTCCTTCCCAAGAGCACTTCCACTGGAGTAGCATAACAGAAAATAGGAAGAAAGAAGTACCAGTTTATAACCCCAGCAATGATATATGAGATCCTACATCAGATCAGATCAGATCAGTCGCTCAGTCGTATCCGACTCTTTGCAACCCCATGAATCGCAGCATGCCAGGCCTCCCTGTCCATCACCAACTCTTGGAGTTCACTCAGACTCAAGTCCATCCAGTCAGTGATGCCATTCAGCCATCTCATCCTCTGTCGTCCCCTTCTCCTCTTGCCCCCAATCCCTCCCAGCATCAGAGTCTTTTCCAATGAGTCAACACTTCGCATGAGGTGGCCAAAGTACTGGAGTTTCAGCTTTAGCATCATTCCTTCCAAAGAAATCCCAGGGCTGATCACCTTCAGAATGGACTGGTTGGATCTCCTTACAGTCCAAGGGACTCTCAAGAGTCTTCTCCAACACCACAGTTCAAAAGCATCAGATCCTACATAGAATGACAGAAATAGCCATATCATGTACCAGGTCTCACTCAATGATGACCGTTCTCTATTTATATTATCTTCCACATTTAGCCAGCAGCTCTTCTATTAATGTCATCTTCTGTGTTTTGTGACTCATTTATAAATCTCTTCCCTGCACTCTATACTCACTCACTTAGCTTATTGATACTGTTGAAATGCATCCTGTGGGCTTCCTGCCTCACCCCATCCAACCTCCAACACAATAACTATAGCTGTTCTAAACCAAATCTGACTTTATAGATTCTTTGGTCCCCTGCATACCACACACTCACAATTTTAAATGGAAATTTTTGTTTCCCCTCATCAACTTATTTAAGATGGAGCAACTTTAATTTATTTTGAAAATTTCCAGCAGCCTTAAAAAGAATAAATAACATTTATTGAACATCTCTAGAAATAAGTTGTGGAATTTCTGACTTTGACAAAAAAGTGTAAGAAAAATTGCATAATATGTTATACAGGATAGTAAAGTTCCTGAAACTTCTCAGAAGTGAGAACGACATACAAATCAAATCAAGATAAGATGTCAGGGGCATGCCAATTAGTACTTTTGATATAGTAGAACAAAGAAAAAATCATGATAATGACAAAGTGGGCTAAGAATGGAGGCTGATGAATGTGTGAGAAATCTGAAGGTATTATTGAGAAAAGACTAATATTGATACTCCTTATTTCCAGTATCATGTCCCATCAGGGATAAATATCTTTAACAGCAATCAGTAAACTGAAGTAGCAAGCCATTTGTTAATTTATTTTTTTATTAAACAATGAGATCTGAATGTTCTCCATACTGAAGTTTCAGAATCTCTTGATATGTTGGGTTGTCATGACCTTGGGTTATTACTATTAGGGCAATCATGGAAATTTGACAATACCACTCTTTTGCTTAAAATCCTGATTATAGGATAAAGTCAAGTCATTACTCCTTTAGCAAAATGAAAATCCTTCACATACAGTAAGCTTCTTTTTCTTTTTAGTTACTATCTTGTGTATTCTGTGTCACCAGTGTCCATAAAGAAACAGTACGTTGAATGGATAAGAAAGCTGTAGTACATACACACAATGGAGTATTACTCAGCCATTAGAAAGAATACATTTGAATCAGTTCTAATGAGGTGGATGAAACTGGAGCCTATTATACAGAGTGAAGTAAGCCAGAAATAAAAACACCAATACAGTATAGTAACGCATATATATGGAATTTAGAAAGATGGTAACGATAACCTTGTATGCGAGACAGCAAAAGAGACACAGATGTATAGAACAGTCTTTTGGACTCTGGGAGAGGGAGAGGGAGAGGGTGGGATGATTTGGGAGAATGGCATTGAAACATGTGTAATATCATATGTGAAACGAATCATCAGTCCAGGTTTGATGCATGATACAGGATGCTCGGGGCTGGTGCACTGGGACGACCCAGAGGGATGGTACAGGGAGTGAGGTGGGAGGGGAGTTCAGGATGGGGAACATGTGTACACCCATGGCGGATTCATGTTGATATATGGCAAAACCAATACAATATTGTCAAGTAATTAACCTCAAGTAATTAAAATAAATAAATTTATATTTAAAAAGGTATTATCCTCAAAGACAATATTAAAAGTCATGTCTTTTCTCAAAAAAAAAAAAGTAGTACATTCACACAGGTAGTTATGGAGAATTTAATAAAAGTGTCAAATATATGTTAGGTATCATAGTGAGAATAATTCAATAAAATAATTACAAGAAATACTATAATAAAAACACTAATAAAAGTTTGTAGTTGGTTTATGAAGGATTTTATGTTTGAAAAAATTTTGCCCAGTTGAGACACAAACCCAGTTCAGGGCAATTTATAAATAAGCAAATCAAATGCAAACAGTCAGAGTTGACAATGTACAGTGCAAATTAGAAATGAGTACTAGAAGTAATAAAATTATCCAGATGTATAAATTAGTCTCAACATTTTAATAGCCATACTCCTGTCCTTGGCAATTTCCTTAATTTTACTGTATAATTGGTTCTATAGAAAAGTGTATCAGTTAATATTAGAGGACATAGCTTGTTTTGTTTTTGATAAAAGAAATAGGAATAAGACTGTTTATTTTGCCAACCAAGGTTGGCCTTGTAAAATCTGGGCCCTATAATTTAGTATCACTCGGTAAAGGACAGCTCCTGACTGATAGAAAGGAGGCAATACTTCTGTGGTAAAACAAAGGCTTTCATTCATATTATTGCACTAAATAGACCTTAGAGGTCAGCAGGACAGAGAATGTTATGATGCCTATTTCAGAGCTGAGAAATCATAGCGTCGGTGTTTCCAACCAGTTCAGTTTCCCACAGATTATTTATAGAAGACCTAGAATGTGAATTTAAGTCTCCTAAAATCAGACTCCAGAAGTCTTGAATGCAGTTCAGTTTAATCCAGTCAAGCAGCCGTGAGTACCAGGTACTGACTGATGTGCATTCAAAGTCAGATGGAAAGGAGTTCTGTCCTTTAGGAATTTATAACATGATTTGAGAAAAGAAACCTACACATTTGATGACATAATGCAGAAACTCATTCTAAGACTAATAAATGTTTTAAATATAAATCCCTATATACAGAAACAATAAAACGTTGTGATTATTGTATACAGTGAGGGATTGTATGTGATAAACACTGCAGTAAGCCCTTTCTAAACTGGTTTTCTCCAATTTATTGCCAAGTTTTTCCCCAAATAGTTTATAAAACACTGATTAAAACATTTGTCAGCCCTTCCTCTGATGTGTTAAAGTTATAAAGGTATGCATGAAATGGTTTTATACAAATTTAGTGTATAATTATTCCTGTTACTTGGTTGAAGTTACTGTACTTAATTGAAAATTAGATGGAATTCAGGAATATTCCTATAATGTGGTAAAATTACCTTTAATATTTTAATCCTTAAATATCTGTCATTATGCTTTTCAGGGCATTCTGTGGCATAAAGATACACTCCTGTGTCTTAAACATATATCCATTCAGAATGTGCAAGTATTTTAAATACTAAAGTACTCAAGGAAACTGTAGTCATTTTGTTCCCTCCTTCACCTTGCAAGGGCTTCCCTAGTGGGTCAGCTGGTAAAGAATCCACCGGCAATGCAGGAGACCCTGGTTTGATCCCTGGGTTGGGAAGACCCCCTGGAGAAGGGAATGGCTACCCACTCCAGTATTCTGGCCTAGAGAATTCCAGGGGCTCTATAGTCCATGCAGTTGGAAAGAGTCAGACAGGACTAACTTTCACTTTCACCTCACAGAATGCTGATTATTTGGTATATTATAGCATGCCTTGGAAAAAAGTATGAATGTTTGTTGTAATGTTTTTCTAATGGTCATGAAAACTTGAGGGAAATGCAGAAATGAAGTTGAAAATTGTATTTTTCCTGAAGCTTCACCGCTAGCTTTACCTTGATCAACAGTGCAACCATGCAAAGAGAATAAAAATATGAAGTAAATTTATGTTGGTTAGGTTGAATGAAACACTATATGCTGAAAAATAAATATAAGTGCAATGATAACATTTATTGATTGTTTGCCATCAACAACACAAAGTGTTTGCAAAAGGTGTCACACATACAATCTCATATTTTACTTGTAGTTGTTAACTGTTTTCTCCATTTTATAGTTGAGGAAACTGGGTTTTACATCAGTTAATAATATACCCAATATATGCAGTGGATATGAGATGAAAACTCACAATTTTCTAATTTTAGCACCTAATTTTTATGCTTTGATTTCACCACCTTAGTATCAGGGTAATTATCTTTAACACTAGAAAAAAAATTTTTTTAAGATTTTTTCTTTCCTTAAAATTCTCGAACTAATGTGAACTAATTGATGATACCCAAAATAATTTTTTCTTGCCATCTGGTTTTTGGATAATTTTTAGCTAGTAGACATCATTTTGGAGAAGGCAATGGCACCCCATCCAGTACTCTTGCCTGGAAAATCCCATGGATGGAGGAGTCTGGTAGGCTGCAGTCCATGGGGTTGCTAAGAGTAGGACACGACTGAGCGACTTCACTTTCACTTTTCACTTTCATGCATTGGAGAAGGAAATGGCAACCCACTCCAGTGTTCTTGCCTGGAGAATCCCAGGGACGGAGGAGCCTGGTGGGCTGCCATCTATGGGGTCACACAGTATCGGACACAACTGAAGTGACTTAGCAGTAGCAGACATCATTTTATGTTGTTTTACTATTTTAAAAATAATACTAATATGTCCAGGGCTAGTTCAAAAATATTAGTTTCTTATGAACGCCTAGCAGTTTTTTCCTCTGACAGAATTTAATTTTTTCTTTTGATCATACCTTAAAGAAAAGATGTGTTACCCGTGAAGCATTGCTGAAACAAATGAGGAAAATAGTTAATCAAAAAAATTATATTTAAAAGTTAAGTTCCTTTTCCAAGTTATCATACTTTTTTTTATGGATAAGATATGCTTATGTCTGTTTTATTACTTCATAAAAAAATTCCTGAAAACCTCACTGATAAATGACTAACCTTGAAAGACATTAAAATGTAAGGAGGATTTCAGCTAAAGTTTTCAAATTCTTTAAACATACAAATAAAACATTATAAAAGTAAAAATACACTTTTTTTTTCTTTTACTAATCTAGGAAATGCAAAGACATAAAAGCAAAACAATATGGATGGGATTCTTAAATGAAAGTAATGAATCATGTCAGCACTAATAAGACAAAAGATCTCACAATATTTTTGCATCTTTTTATCGATGAAAGCAATTACTTTGCTTCGCCATGTGTGGTCGGCTCATTTTTTAAAATCTGTATGAGTTTTTTAACTCTTCCTTAGTTTCAAAATTATAGCTTCAAAGAAAGCACTGTTCTGTAAATTCCTATGGCAAAGTAGGATTTATGAAATCTTATGAAACTTGAAGATGGTGGGCAAAAGAAGGGAAACAAGGCTTATTGGCATTGTGCTCGAATCCTTAAAATCATTGATCAATTTGCGTTAGGCATTATTTTCACCATTCTGAAGATAAGGAAATGAAGGCCAGAGAAAGATCAACTAGAACAATTGAGCAACTAATCTTCTTCTTTAAAAGAAGAGAAAGCAGCATGGTGTTCACTAGTAGTAGGCACACTTGTAATTTCTGGAAATTGCTTTCAAGCCTTGAATAATATCCTTGAAACCATTGACTGGCATTCTTCTTAACTTTTAAACTTGGATTCTTAACCACAAGCTCCTAACTTAATTAAAAAAAAAATACCAGTCTCAGTTATTATTGGATAAATATAGACATGATTATGTATTAATTTTACTACACTAATTTTCAAACTATATTAGAAAGTATTGGGCTTCCCCAGTGGCTCAGTGGTAAAGAATCTGCCTGCAATGCAGGCGACTCAGGAGACACGGATTCAACCCCTGGATCAGGAAGACCTACTGGAGGAGGGCATGGCAACCCATTTCAGTTTTCTTGCCAGGAAAATCCCATGGACAGAGGAGCCTGGGGGGATACCCAAGAAGTTTCAAAGAGCTGGATATGATGGAAGCGACTGAGCACACACACATAGATTTTAATTGCATTCATTATATTGTGCAGAAACTAAATATTTAAACAGTTTTGCAGTTGGTCTTTTGTTTCTGGTGTCAGAAGGTGTGCAAAAAATATTCCTGCAGGAATTCTACCACAGGAGCTACATATTTCTAGAACGCAGGACTCTCTTATGTCACTCACTGTTCCCCTCAGTTAGCGACCCTTATGTTTCCGTGGCTTGCGTACTTTCATGGGAACAACAACAAAAAATACTTTTACTGGATGATTTGAACTTAACAAATGATCTGATGAGCAACAGGAAAGTGTCTTCTCTTTTGTAGAAGCTGTATTAAACATTTGTTTCCATCTTAACACATAAGATTTTGAAAGGTATCTCTATTTTCTCTTATTCTGTATACATTTTCTGCAGTTTCTCACACATGAAACATTCAACTAATTGTTAATGCAATTCAATTTAATATCAGTAACTAATGATCAGGATGCTTTGAAAATGATTTACCATTTTTAAAGATGTTTTTATGTTATTTTGAATAAATAGTGGCAGTTTTATTCATTACTATGGCAACCTGAAATTCTATTTAAAACTGTGACATTCCATTTTCTCAGAAGGCATTTTAATTAAAACATACTCAAGTGTTTACTGAAATGAATATCTAATCTCACCATCATAGCAGGAGAGCATATAATATTGCTATGACTGATAATATAAGGAGTACCTATCACTGAAAATGAATTTGGAAAAATGTCTTTTTCAACCTGATTAACTTTCTTGTTAATTAGGTTTGCTTAGTTTTACTACTGCAAGCAGTTTTACTACTGCTACCTATAGGTTAATACTCTTATGCTTTTGATTTACTGAATCTATTGAACTTGCTGTAACTTGAATACCAGATACTATTTCATATTTCTTCTCCTATACTCTGAGTCTTTCAAGTCCATAATGTAAACAAGCATCTTTTATTTTCAGCACTCAACTCAGATGGCCTTCCTTAAAGTTTTTAAACCATTTTCCCCCTTTAGGAAAAATTGCCCGTTCCTCTAAGTACCCCTAGTGTTTTCTATATAGGTCATGAATATGTTTTACATATATATTTAATTCTGTTTCTTCTTCACTGAGCTGGTGTGTCTCAAGGGCAGAGCTACATTTGTTTCCCAGCATCTAGTTCTAGCACTCAAAATAATGGACTCTCGATAATAGAATTAATGCCTAATATATAAGTGCATGCAAGAATGAATGAAAATCAACCGAATTACATATGGCACTAGTTTATAAAGGCACATATTTGAAAGATCTCTTGAAAAGATAAGAATAAATATGATACATATAAAGTTTTCACTGTGTCTCAACTAAACTATCCTCTTGAGTTGTCTCCTCATTGTAATTTTTTAAAAAATATTGTTCCTGTGCAGTTAGGAACATAGAGAAAAGACTAGTTACAGAACAG
The DNA here is from genome assembly GCF_027580195.1 of Bos mutus. Lineage (NCBI taxonomy): Eukaryota > Metazoa > Chordata > Mammalia > Artiodactyla > Bovidae > Bos > Bos mutus. Next base: position 60,959,095 of record NC_091621.1, on the reverse strand, counting down.
CATGTATATCATAATATTATATAATATGCTATATATGGAAACGGTGTGTGTATTTGTGTGTCTCTATTTAGAGATCTTGAAAGTGTTTATTAAAGTATTAGAGTGGTTACATAAGGGTGCTAAAATTTTGTGTCATTTTTTGTTTCAACTTTTAAAGTTTATTTGAACTGCTAGGTTGATCACATGAACTCATTTTGAAATATATTACCTAAAGGAAAATATGTTATTCATATTAAATGAAAAGATATTAGTAATAATGCCTATGTATGCTGAAACTGAATAATTCAAAATGATAATGGTATTTTGCCAATATCCATTGGATTATAAAAAAAGCAAGAGTATTCCAGAAAATCATTTACTTCTGCTTCATTGACTACATTAAAGCCTTTGACTGTGTGAATCACAACAAACTGGAAAATTCTTCTAGAGATGGGAATACCAGTGAGCCTTACCTATCTCCTGAGAAACCTGTATACCCATCAAGAAGCAACAGTTAGAACTGGACATGGAACAATGGACTGGTTCAAAATTGGGAAAGGAGTGTGTCAAGGCTGTATATTGTCAACCTATTTACATAATTTCTGTGCAGAGTACATCATGCAAAATGCTGGGCTGGATGTAGTACAAGCTGGAATCAAGACTGCTGGGAGAAACATCAACAACCTCATATATGCAAATGTACCACTCTAATGGCAGAAAGTGAAGAGGAGTTAAAGATCCTCTTGTTGCGGGTGAAAAAGCACAGTAAAAAAGCTGGCTTAAAACTCAACATTCAGAAAATTAAGATCATGGCATCTGGCCCCATCACTTCATGGGAAATAGATGGGGAAGCAATGGAAACAGTAACAGACTTTATTTTCTTGGGCTCCAAAATCACTGCAGATGGTGACTGTAGATATGAAATTAAAAGATGCCTGCTCCTTGAAAGAAAAGCTATGACCAACCTAGACAGCATGTTAAAAAGCAGAGACATTACTTTGCTGACAAAGGTCCATATAGTCAAAGCTATGATTTTTTCCAGTAGTCATATATGGATGTGAGAGTTGAACCATAAAAGAGGCTGAGTGCTGAAGATTTGATGCTTTTGATCTATGGTGCTGGAGAAGATTCTTGCGAGTCCCTTGGACAGCAAGGAAATCAAGCCAGTCAATCCTAAAGGAAATCAGTCCTGAATATTCACTGGAAGGATTGATGCTGAAGCTGAAGCTTCAACACTTTGGCCACATGATGCGAAGAACCAACTCATTGGAAAAGACCTTAATGCTGGGAAAGATTGAGGGCAAGAGGTGAAGGGGGCAACAGAGAACGAGATATTTGGATTGCATCATTGACTCAATGGACATGAGTTTGAGGAAACTCTAGGAGATAGTGAAGGATAGGGAAGCCTGGCATGCTACAGTCTGTGGGGTCGCAGAGTCAGACATGATTATTGACTGAACAACAACAATTTTTCTATATGAGGGAATCACAGTTGTCATTTTTCCTCTTTTTAAAATATATAATTGCCCAAGTATACATTTTTTTTCAAAATGAGAAAATCATAAACTTTAATATTAACAACAAAAAACCCCAGACATAAAATATTTTACACTGTTTGAAAACTCTCTAATTGGTGACTTGCAAGGTTTTTTAAAAGGGAAAAGAGTAATATCAGTTAAAAAAGGAAGCATAACACACTAGTATTTCAGATTATTTTGTAGATTCTAACAATGAAAGCTCTAGGAGATAGTGATGACAAAGGCCTGTATATAGTTAATGTTACTTCTGCTTCACACATTATGTTTTTAAGTGACTAAGTGTACACTTGATAAGCCATTGTTACAACAGTCTAACTATGTCCTAAATAGAACACTCCCCAAAAGGCAGAGCTGGTTTCATAAGAGATAAGGATGTCTTTAATTATTTTCCTCATAGTAAAAGTTACATATGTATATGATCTGGTAATAGAACAGTATATGACCCTAAAAATGATTGTTCTGGGGACATCTTCCAGCAATAACACTGCTGAAAGATATTCATCCTTGGATGGAATGAAGTTGAGACACAAAGTCTATAATTCCCCACACTGACTATGATCATCAGGAGGCTAAAATTATCTCAGTGTGGATACTAGTAAATGTAGAAGTAAATTGTCTAAGAGAAAAGATTTCCCAATTTGTGGTATGCTTGATTCTCAATGGCTAAGATGAAGCCATAAAGTCTATTAAAGATCATCAAATGTGAAAGAAGTCGCTAAAAGTCAAAGTCAGATGAAACAATGAACAAAAATATGTTTAGATGTTCAACCACAAAGATATTGAATTTCAGATATTAGAGCATCTACTTATCAATTATTTTTAAATGGTTAATGTCTGCACAAAAATCCCTGAATATGAGATAATTTCTCTTTTTTTTTGAATATGAATTCAAATATGTATAATTTATTAACCTTATGAGATACATAAAAACATATTCTCCTTCTATACCAGTGGCTATTAAGATCAGATCATGAAGTACCATCCCTTGTTATCTATGTAACTTATATGTATTAGGTTATTGTTGTTACCCTATTTTTCCACCTTCTAGTTTTAAGAGAATGACTTCAGCACAACACTCATTCTGCTCTTTCCCCAATCTCCAATTGTTTCTGAAGGTCACCAATGTGTATTTTATATGATTCCAAAGACATTCTCTCAAGTTCTTCTACTTATTTCCATCTGTATGTGAAGCTTTCTTGGACATTAATAATGTTTCAGTTCTCATGGTGTCAGAGCTGTAGGATGATCCTCACAGAAATCGAAGTAAGGCTTCTGATCACTCAACATCATACTTTGTCTCCTAAGCCGAGACAACACTGTATATTCCCTGTGTTCTAAAATCCCTTTGACAACATTTACCCTCACTTGTAAATTATGGGACTCTTTTTAGAGATTTCAAAAGTAATAAGTGGAAGCGTTTGAGCATAAGCCATTTTGTGCTGTCCTTCTCCCCATCCAATTTTTCACTGCCTCCACTTTTCAAAAACCTTCCTTTCTCTCCCCTATATTAACTAGTATCTTGTTCCTGATCATATTTCACTTTATTATTAAGCTTTAAACAATGATAAAGTTCAGTGTTTTTAGAAGTTCGTTTGTCGAAAGAAGTGCCTGAATAATCGGAACACCCAGTTGGTATGTCACACTGGCATATATTAGGACCAGCTGAATCATATAGCTATAGTATAAAGCTTTAGCAAGGTTAGGTTTCATCTTATGGTGGCTTGAGCAGGTTGCCAATATCCTGCATGGTTTTCTTGTTGTTATTGTTGCTGATTCAATATCTACTCTCCAGTGTGATGTGAAAAATAAGAACTCAGAGGTTTTTGATACTTTGATGGTAAGTGAGTTATAGTCCTAGTAAAACTGTTACAGCTTTATAGTATCTGCAGAAGTGCAAGACTTTATTAGCTGGATCAAGTTTACAGTTTTATATATTCTGTAGAAACAAAAGGCTAACACTCAAAATGGCCACTAGCCTTTTATTCATGGCCAGCTATAGTGTGATAAAATTACTTTTCAATTCTGAGCATCATGGTGACTGATAAAGTTCTTTAATGACTGGACATCAGCTGGCATGAGCAGTCTGACATGGGCTCTTGCCATAGTCACATTAATATATGTTATAAGCAATTGTGGAAAGTAGATATTTAAGATTCAAATATCATCCTAAACAGAGAAGAAGAGTAGAGAGACAATATATCCATGTCCTTTATTTCTAAGACAATTTCATCATATCTTTTTTGGACTAAAATCACATCATTTGCTACAAAGACAAAATTGCAAATGCCAAAGGGTTGTGTGTGTGTGGAGGGGGTGGGGTGTGTACATGTATATAAACATACTTGCATACACTAAGAGTTTGAAACAGTCCTTGCGAACAAACACATTTCTGTATATATGCAAACTGATTGGGAGGAAGGCAGGAAATAGAAACAAGTTTCTCATATTTCAGCATTTCAAATGTCTTTATATAAGCTCAATTAGGATACCCACTTACCCTTGATGCCTTCATTTTTCTTCCTCTTTACTAAGCTAAATTAACTCCATCATCACCCAAATGTATCCAGTACCACAATTAGACAAGCATATAGAAAAAAGATGACATAACACACTTTTCCATTTATACTTCTTGCTCATTTTTATCTCAGCAGCCAAAAATTGGCTTAAGCCTAGAAGCCAATGGAATATTTTAATACAAGGGTTAGGAAAATGAGTAAGAGAATGAATGGAAGAGATTGCAAATGGTAGCTGGAAAATGTATGAATACATACAGTCCTACCACCTCTGCCATAATTTTCAAAGTATAAATTCTACTGGGACAGTAGAATATTCTTCTTTTTGCCATTGGGTAGAACATAATCTTTAAAAGAGGAATGGAAAATATCATCACCTCTGTTATTCAATTCCAAACCAACAGCAGTAAGACTTTTATTAAATTATGTCCTTTGCAAAATTCTGCTCATATCAAATATTACAGAACAAATTTATAACTTGATCCCTAATACACAGAGATTGGGCTACTTATATGCCATCAAGATCATGCACACTGAGTCCAGAAGTTGAGAGACGTTTGCACTGATTTAATCAGAGCATTTCATAATTGCTTTTGCAAATGACACTCTTTATAGCATTTTAAAATTTACAAGTGTATTAGTATATATTTAAATTCTTGAATTATCAGTAGGAGATAAATAAAAATACTTTTCTCTGTTGAACCAATTAAGAAAACAGGGATACAAAGACTTAAATAACTTGCAAATTGCATATAGGTAGTAAGTGGGAATTAAAATTCAGATTGTCTTAATTTCAAGTTGCATATTTTTTTCTGTATGAAGTATTATCTTATAATTACAGAATAGTTTTTAGCTATGAAGATAAAATGACTAACAGGGCCATATGAGCATTGAAACTAATTAATTCTAAGTGAGAAATTACAGGAAAAAAAAAAAAACAGACTAAGCTTAGAAGCTTAGTTCTTTCTCCCAAAGGATGCATTCCAAAAAAATAGAGGAAAGCTTAATGCAGATGGATATTAGAATATATTTATTATTATTAATTTTAAAATTAATACACAGTACATTATTTATGGGAAAATATATGGTTTATTGGATTTGTTTTAAAATGTTTATGCCAAAAAAGTATATGTCAGGAAAATAAATGAAATTAAACAGTAGAATGTTTATATACTTTAATTGATGTTGGCAAATGGATATAGGGAAATTTATTAATCTATTTGATGAATGTTTGGAAATTTTATATAATAAATGTCTTAAAACTCAAAGTAGTACAAATCTACTTTCTCAGTGAACTTGAAGACTTAGGTAATATGGGCAATTTTTCCTAGAACATATCTTATCAAACCTCACTTTTAAGAAATAAAAATCTCAACTGTTATATGACTATTAAAGAAATGGAATCAATCATTTAAAAACTGCACACATACGTACCTAAACCTACTGAGCTCAAGTATTTTTTCAGGTGAAGCCTATTTTCAAGAAACAAGATAATTTCACTTACATGTAAATTCTTTCAAAGCATCATAAGTGAGCATACTTTTGAATTCACTTTATGAAGTTAATACATCATTGATCCCCAAGTCAGAAAAGGAGAAATAGGAGAAAAGAAATTTATAGATTAATCTCATATATATCATAGATGAAAAATTCTCAATAAAATAGCAGCAAATCTTATTCAGCAAAGCCTTAATACAAGTAATTGAAAAGTTTAATATGAGAAATATCTCCATATGCTTTGCATTAGTCATAAGAGGAATATATAATAATTTTAATTTTAAAATGAAGAAAAATAATTAAACATGGTTAAATATGCACTGCAAGGAGATCCAACCAGTCCGTTTTAAAGGAGATCAGTCCTGGGTGTTCTTTGGAAGGAATGATGCTAAAGCTGAAACTCCAATACTTTGGCCACCTCATGCAAAGAGTTGACTCATTGGAAAAGACTCTGATGCTGGGAGGGATTGCGGGCAGGAGGAGAAGGGGACGACAGAGGATGAGATGGCTGGATGGCATCACTGACTTGATGGACGTGAGTCTGAGTGAACTCTGGGAGTTGGTGATGGACAGGGAGGCCTGGCATGCTGCGATTCAAGGGGACGCAGAGAGTCAGACATGACTGAGCAACTGAACTGAACTGAAATATACATTTATAATAAAATAAGAATAATAGTCATAATTATAATAATAAATCCTCAGGAAACTAGGAAAAGAAGACAATCCCTTAATCTGACAAATGTTTCAATACAAGCCCATAACAAATAATCACACCCAATGATAGCATATTCAAAAGCAGAGACATTACTTTGCCAACCAAGGTTCATCTAGTCAAGGCTATGGTTTTTCCTGTGGTCATGTATGGATGTGAGAGTTGGACTGTAAAGAAGGCTGAGCACTGAAGAATTGATGCTTTTGAACTGTGGTGTTGGAGAAGACTCTTGAGAGTCCCTTGGACTGCAAGGAGATCCAGCCAGTCCATTGTGAAGGAGATCAGCCCTGGGATTTCTTTGGAAGGAATGATGTTAAAGCTGAAACTCCAGTACTTTGGCCACTTCATGAGAGGAGTTGACTCATTGGAAAAGACTCTGATGCTGGGAGGGATTGGGGGCAGGAGGAGAAGAGGACGAAAGAGGATGAGATGGCTGGATGGCATCACTGACTCGATGGACGTGAGTCTAAGTGAACTCCGGGAGTTGATGATGGACAGGGAGGCCTGGCATGCTGCGATTCATGGGGTCGCAAAGAGTCGGACACAACTGAGCAACTGATCTGATCTGATCTGGTCTGAATGGTGAAATATTAAGATGGTCCCTTTTATACAAAAAACAACAGTGTAAGACTTTCTTAGTGGTCCAGTGGTTGGGAATCCACCTGCCAATTTAGGGGACATGGGTTCAGTCCCTGCTCCAGGAAGATCCCACATGGTGAGGGATGACTAAGCCGGGGGCCACAACTCCTGAAGCCCACACACCCTAAAGCATGTGCTCTGCAACAAGAGAAGTCACCACAATTAAAAGCCTGTGCACTGCAACTAGAAAGTAGCCCGCATGCAGCAACAAAGACCCGATGCAGCCAAAGAATAAAATCAATTAATTAAAAAAACAGAAGTGTACATAACACACTTTTACTAAATATTTTTCTGGAAATCCTAAGCAAATACCATAGAAAAGGTGTCATTTTATGATCACTAGCAGGATAAGTACAAGTACTCCACATTCTAGACAGTATGATTGCCCAACTAGAGCATTCACACCAATCTACAGGTTATCACACTTCAGTTCAGTCGCTCAGTTGTGTCCGACTCTTTGTGATCCCAAGGAATGCAGCACACCAGGCTTAACAACAGAATTTAGAGTGCACTGCACAGGCGGAGAGGACAATGGCACCCTACTCCAGTACTCTTACCTGGGAAATCCCATGGACGGAGGAGCCTGGTGGGCTGTAGTCCATGGGGTCGCTGAGAGTCGGACATGACTGAGCGACTTCACTTTCACTTTTCACTTTCATGCATTGGAGAAGGAAATGACAACCCACTCCAGTGTTCTTGCCTGGAGAATCCCAGGGACGGAGGAGCCTGGTGGGCTGCCATCTATGGGGTCGCACGGAGTTGGACACGACTGAAGCGACTTAGCAGCAGCAGCACAGGCGTTGGAGATCAGTGATTATTGCTTCCCTGTACTGACACTTGGGCTTCACAGGTGGCGCTAGTGGTAAAGAACCCGCCTGCCAATGTATGTCTTAAGAGACACAGGTTTGATCCCTGAGTGGGGGCGGGGCGGGGGGGAAGATCCCCTGAAGGAGGAAACGGCAACCCACTGCAGTATTTCTGCCTGGAGAATCCCACGGACAGAGGAGACTGGTGGGCTACAGTTCATGGGGTCGCAGAGTCAGACATTACTGAAGTGACTTGGCACGCATGCACAATTTAGTCAAACAATAGGCAAACTACACAGCCTGTAGAGAAAATCTATTTTGCTGCCTGTTTTTTTAGGAACTGTGAGATAAAAATGATTTAAAATGTAAAAAACTTCTTAGCTGTTTGTTGAGAATAATTGATGGGTTTTGCTCCTTGGTCTACAAAGTTAAAATATTTACTAACCAAACTTTTATAGAAAGAATTTGCTAATCCCTGACTTAGATCTCTAAACAAAATCTAATCACAGACACAAACAATTAGAAAATGTAATTTATAAGTGTCATTTCCAAAAGTTAATATATAGGATAAGGCTAATATATTGAAAATAATATTAAGACATTTGTAGAGAAAATTATAAAACTGTGTTTAAAGGCATTAAGATTAGCATGCAAAAAATGTAAAGAAATTTTACTGATCAGTTTTTAAATGTCAAATATAAAAATAGAAAAAGTAGACAAAAACACAGAAAATGTAAGTGTCCTATAAACTATGTATCAATAGTAATTAGGGAATTACATATTAAGACCATAAGGAGAAACCATTTCAGGTTGGTAAAATTTATGTTTGACACTGTCGAGTATTAAAGAGGATGTAGATCAAGTAAGATTCTAATATTTTGGTTCAATCTCTGTGGAGAAAAATTTGACACTTTCTACTGATGTTAAAGATATGTATAACAAATATCCCAGCAATTTCATCAGTGGAAATTTGCTCTAGATAAGCTCATGTTTGTTTGTAAAAGAGGATGGATTTGTACTAGAACATAAGCTTCAGGAGGACAGCAAATTCATTTTCCTCATATTTTTGATGCTTGATAACTATTTGTTTAATGAAGGATAAATGAATGAAATATAATCAGATATGAACTAAATATCCACCAACAGTACAATGGATTCTTTCTGATACACACATAAAAATCCATACAAAAGGAAAAATAAATGATCTAGAGCTACATGAACCAACAGAATGAGTCCCAAAGGCATAATATGGCAGAAAAATGTTATAGAAGGATACATACAGCATAAATATAACATACAAAATGTATAAATGATATTATGTATTTTTAAAGATAGAAGCATTGTACAAATATAAAGACATTTATGAACCTGGCTTTCTCTGAGGGTTAAGAAAGAAGGTTAGATTAGGGAGGAGCACATAATGAATCATCTGAAGATATTTTTAATGCTTCATATTTTATTCTGGGTAATTAGTGTATAAGTATGCATCATATTATCTTTTAAGCTTTTTCCTACATCTAACATAGTTATTAAAAATAAAAACAATAGTAGTGAAGTATTATGGGAACAAAGAAGACAGTTTATTAAAAAATTGAACCACAATATTTGTTTAGCAGAAGGTGAAATGCAAACACAGATGGCCTTTTTTTCTTTTTTTGCTATGTGAGAATATGGAAATAAACTTTGGTTGTGAAATATGAGTTTGGGAAACTAAATATTAGTTTAATCATAAAGAGTCTTGAATGTCAAGTTTAAAAGTTTAAACCAATTTTTGAAAACACTACATTTTCTAGCAAGGTAATGACTTGCTCAGAAAAGCATTTCAGGGAGCAGCTAAGTTTACAATAAACAGGAAAACAATATGGAGACCATTAACATAGTCTAAATTCTGTGCTATGAAAATCTGAACATACACACAAAAAATAAAATGAAGAAAATAGAAAAGCTGAAAATGAGTTGAAGCTTTTGTATCAAATTGAAAGGGTTAAAAAATAAAATGACAGCATTCTTTGGATAGGGAGCAGTCTTCCTGAAGGGTTCACGCTGCATTTTTTTTTTTTTAATCATGAGTTGGTTATTTCAGTGCTAAGTTTTAGTTTACCTGGTTTATAGAAAACAGACTAGATCTGGGTAGCTGTCATAATTGGGGAGTATATCACAAAGAGCAACTGTACCTAGAGTTTTATTTTCATTTCAGTACATAGCTTAAAATGTTAGCTAATTATGTCAGAAAAATCCTTCCATAAGCTTTACATTTGATTCTCTCAAATGTCCTATGAGGTAGTAATATCAGCTTGTTGCTGCTGCTGCTAAGTCGCTTCAGTCGTGTCCGACTCTCTGCGACCCCATAGACAGCAGCCCACCAGGCTCCACCGTCCCTGGGATTCTCCAGGCAAGAACACTGGATCGGGTTGCCATTTCCTTTTCCAATGCATGGAAGTGAAGTCACTCAATTGTGTCCGACTTGTAGCGACCCCATGGACTGCAGCCCACCAGTCTCCTTCATCCATGGGATTTTCCAGGCAAGAGTACTGGAGTGGGGTGCCACTGACTTCTCCGATCAGTTTGTTAGGACTGCCTTAACAAAATACCACACACTGGGTGATCTAAACAACAGAAATACATCGTCTCACAGTTCTGGAGGGTAGAAGTCTAGAGTCAAAATATCCCAGGTTTGGTTTCTTCTGATGGCTATAGGGAGAATCTGTCCCATGTCTGTCTCCTGGCTTCTGGGGTTTGTTGGCCCTCTCTACCATTCCTTGGCCTAAAGATCTGTGCCTCCATCTCGCTGTATCATTCTTCCTTTGTCCACATCTGTGTCTAAATTTCCCCTTTGATAAGAACACCAGTCACATTGGATTGGGAGCCCACTCTACTCCCAAATGACATCATTTAAATAATAATTAAATGATTATTACTTAATTATATGTTCAATGACAATTATATGTGCAATGATCCTATTTCCAAATAGGTGCTATTCTGAGATACTAGGGGTTATGACATCAATATTTAAATATTTGAGGGACACAATTCAAGCCATAACAGGTAAATTTAATTTGTTTTAAATTTTTACAGATGACTAAACTGAGAAAGAGCTGACTCATTTGAAAAGACCCTGATGCTGGGAAAGATTGAGGGCAGGAAGAGAAGGGGGACACAGAGGATGAGATGGCTGGATGGCATCACTGACTCAATGGACATGGGTTTGGGTGGACTCCAGGAGTTGGTGATGGACAGGGAGGCCTGGTATGCTGCAGTTCATGGGGTCACAAAGAGTTGGACATGACTGAGCAACTGAACTGAACTGAAACTGAGAAAGAGAAGGGTTAAGTTTATTGCCAAAGGTCACCCAGATAGAATATGGTGGAATATGGTGGAGGTAAAGTTTGCAGTCAAGCTGTCTGACTTCACATGCCATTTCTGAATTTAGAAGCTAGAATAAATAAAAAACTTTCCTTTGATAGGAGGTTGTCTTAGTATATATTAGATATACTAAGACTCACATTTTACATAAACATCATAAATTTGTCCTGAAAAGTGTAAATAAAATGTATGAACAGTAGATACCAAAGGGTGAGGAATGAAGAAATGGATACAAATGTAGAAACCTAGCTCTCTCTCCAGAAGACTCAGCTGTCAACCAACCACTTCCCCCAGGCTTCTGAGTCTACTGACTTCTTCACAAGTGATTAAAGTCAATGGGAATGTTGCAGATGGGGATATGAGAAATAGTTAACTCCTGAAAGAGTTAGAGACATTGGAAGCTGGTCTCTGTATAACTGAGTTTCCTTTAACTATAAAATCCTATCCTTGAATATCAAAATGTAGGTAATTCTAAAGGTCTGTTCCAAATTTCCATCCCTATTTCAGGTCCCTGTTGTTTCCCACTTAAAGATTCTTCCAAATGTTTGTTTCTAGAAAAGCCTGTGAGTCCCATCATTGCTGCGGTGTCAGACTCTATCCACATTGTTTTCTTAGAAAAAACTCCAGTACGTTAAATTGTTTGAGGCGTATGTAACTTCTGAGACTCTTGGACTATTTTGCAATTGTCCTCAATTTTCCTTCAACAAGGTCTCAGTATGAAATGTGCTATCTTGTTTCAATACCCTTTTACAGTCTTATCTTTCATCAAAGTTATTTTTCAATCATGAGTTTGTTTATTGGCTCCCTGAAACTACTTAATGTGCTTTTTCTATATCCCTGTGACATCTGATAATATCATAGTCTTCTAACTCCAATTCACAGTTATTATGTTTAGGGGGAAACTCTCTGATTCTCATAGCAATATTAATTTATCCATCCCCTGTGCTCCCTCTTGGAGAAGGAAATGGCAAAGCAGTTTAGTATTCTTGCCTTGAGAACCCCACAAACAGTATGAAAACCCAAAAAGATAGAACACTGAAAGATGAACTCCCCAGGTCAGTAGGTGCCCAATATGCTACTGGAGATCAGTCAAGAAATAACTCCAGAAAGAATGAAGAGATGGAGCCAAAGCAAAAATAACACCCAGTTGTGGATGTGACTGGTGATGGAAGTAAAGTCCAATGCTGTAAACAGCAGTATTGCAAAGGAAACTGGAATGTTAGGTCCATGAATCAAGGCAAATTGGAAGTGGTCGAACAGGAGATGGCAAGAGTGAACATTGACATTTTAGGAATCAGCGAACTACAATGGACTGGAATGAGTGAATTTAACTCAGATGACCCTTATATCTACTACTGTGGGCAAGAATCCCTTAGAATAAATGGAGTAGCCATCATAGTCAACAAAAGAGTCCAAAATGCAGTACTTGGATGCAATCTCAAAAGCAACAGGATGATCTCTGTTTGTTTCTAAGGCAAACCATTCAGTATCGCAGTAATCCAAGTCTATGCCCTGACTGGTAATGCTGAAGAGACTGAAGTTGAATGGTTCTATGAAGACTTACAAGACCTTCTAGAACTAACACTCAAAAAAAAAAAAGATGTCCTTTTCATTATAGGAGACTGGAATGCAAAAGTAGGAATTCAAGAAATACTTGGAGTAACCAGGCAAATTTGGCCTTGGAATACAGAATGAAGCAGGGCAAAGGCTAATAGAATTTTGCCAAGAGAACACACTGGTCACAGCTAATAAGCTCTTCCAACAACACAAGAGAAGATTCTATACAAGGACATCACCAGATGGTCAATACAGAAATCAGATTGATTATATTCTTTGCAGCCAAATATGGAGAAGCTCTGTACAGTCAGCAAAAACAAGACTGGGAGCTGACTGTGGCTCAGATCATGAACTCCTTATTGCCAAATTCAGACTGAAATTGAAGAAAGTAGGGAAAACCCCTAGACCGTTCGGGTATGACCTAAATCAAATCCCTTACAATTATACAGTGGAAGTGAGAAATAGATTTAACGGACTAGATCTGATAGACAGAGTGCCTGAAGAACTATGAACGGAGATTTGTGACATCATACAGGAGGCAGGGATCAAGACCATCCCTGTGGAAAAGAAATGCAAAAAGGCAAAACAGTTGTTTGAGGAGGCCTTACGAACAGCTATGAAAAGAAGAGAAGCAAAAGGCAAAGGAGAAAAGAAAGGAAAGATATATCCACTTGAATGCAGAGTTCCAAAGAATAGCAAGGAAAGATAATAAAGCCTTCCTCAGTGATCAGTACAAAGAAATAGAGGAAAATAATAAAATGGGAAAGACTAGAGATCACTTCAAGGAAATTCAAGATACAAAGGGAACATTTCATGCAAAGATGGGCACAATAAAGGACAGAAATGGTATGGACCTACAGAAGCAGAAGATGTTAAGAAGAAGTGGCAAGAATACAGAGAAGGACTCTACAAGAAAGATCTTTACATCCCAGGTAATCATGATGGTGTGATCACTCACCTAGAGCCAGACATCCTGGAATGTGAAGTCAAGTGGGCCTTAGGAAGCATCACTTTGTACAAAACTAGCAGAGGTGATGGAATTCCAGTTGAGCTATTTCAATCCTAAAATGATGCTGTGAAAGTGCTGCACTCAATATGTCCGCAAACCTAGAAAACTCAGCAGTGGCCACAGGACTGTAAAAGGTCAGTTTTCATTCCAATCCCAAAGAAAGGCAATGCCAAAGAATGTTGACAGACTACTGCACAATTGCACTCATCTCACATGCTAGCAAAGTAATGCTCAAAATTCTCCAAGCCGGGTTTCAACAGTATGTGAATCGTGAACTTTCATATGTTCCAGCTAGATTTAGACAAGGCAGAATGACCAGATATCAAATTACCAACATCCATCAGATCATCAAAAAAGCAAGAGAGTTCCAGAAAAACATATACTTTTGCTTTATTATGCCAAAGCCTTTGACTGTGTGGATCACAACAAACTGTGGAAAATTCTTCAAGAGATGGGAATACCAGACCACCTTACCTGTCTCCTGAGAAATCTTTAGGCAGGTCAGGAAGCAACAGTTAGAACTTGACATGGAACAACAGACTGGTTCCAAATTGGGAAAGGAGTATGTCAAGGCTGTATATTGTCACCTTGCCTATTTAACTTACATGCAGAGTACATCATGAGATATGCTGGGCTTGATGAAGCACAAGTTGGAATCAAGATTATTGGGAAAAATATCAATCACCTCAGATATGCAGATGACACCACCCTTATGACAGAAAGTGAAGAACTAAAGAGCCTCTTGATGAAAGTGAAAGAGGAGAATGAAAAAGTTGGCTTAAAGCTCAACATTCAGAAAATGAAGATCATGGCATCTGGTCCCATCACTTCATGGGAAATAGATGGGGAAACAGTGAAAACAGTGTCAGACGTTATTTTTGGGGGCTCCAAAATCACTGCAAATGGTAACTATAGCAATGAAATTAAAAGATGCTTGCTCTTTGGAAGAAAAGTTATGACCAACCTAGACAGCTTATTAAAAAGCAGAGACATTGCCTGTCAACAAAGTTCCGTCTAGTCAAGGCTGTGGTTTTTCCAGCAGTCATGTATGGATGTTAGACTATAAAGTTGAGTGCCAAAGAATTGATCCTTTTGAACTGTGGTGTTGGAGAAGACTCTTGAGAGTTCCTTGGACTGCAAGGCGATCCAACCAGTCCATCCTAAAGAAAATCAATCCTGAATATTCATTGGAAGGACGGATGTGGAAGCTGAAACTCCAATACTTTGGCCACCTGATACGAAGAACTGACTCATTAGAAAAGACCCAATGCTGGAAAATATTGAAAGCAGGAGGAGAAGGGGACGACAGAGGATGAGATGGTTGAATGGCATCACCAATTCAATGGACATGAGTCTGAGTGAACTCTGGGAGTTGGTGATGGACAGGGAGGCCTGGCGTGCTGCAGTCCATGGAGTCGCAAAGAGTCAAACATGACTGAGCAACTAAATGAACTGAAATGAACTGTGCTCCCTTTGTACTTGCCACAAGATCATTACAACTGTTATCGGGTTGTTCTAGTTAGCTGACTTTCTGCTTGGTTAAGGTGCTGGCTCCTTATGGATGGGAACAACAATATATATAACAATGATCACACACACACACACACGCACACACACACACACACACACATATATATATATATAATCTTCTCAGCAAGGAGTAGTTTAATTAATATATAATCAAGTAATCAGGTTTTGATAAATGTTTTTGAATGTGTAAAGAGAGCATATACTCTGTTTCCTCAATTAGACCTATATTCCCTGAGTCAGTTTTCATCATCTTTTACTGCAGCAAATGATTCTGATAATGGCTCACTGTGGTAAATCTCAGTTCCAAACTTACTTGAGACAAAGTTCAAAGAGTTGAATAGATTTACTGAAAGAACAACGTGGGAATTTTTAAAAATAGACTTAATTCACATTTTATTAATGGCTGTAGGAATGGTTTCATTACCATTTAATCATGTTTACTCAATGTAAAAAAAAACTAATTATTGTATCTTAAAGAGAAAATAACAGATTTCAATTTTTTTTCTATTGAAAAGCAAGGGAAACATGAGACTTAAAAAAGCACTTCTGAGATCAATGGACCATAGAATATTAAACATATTATTGTATATTTTTAAATCATTTAACACTTTTGAAATATCTTGTAAGCCAAAGAAAACGTGACTTCAAACAGAGTATGACAAGAAGGTATCTTGTTTGCAACCTCTGTGATACATAAGTTGTGTCAAAAATACAACCCCTTTGGAGCTAGAGGCTCTAACCCCTAAGCCAACATGCCTTTCAGGGTTCAGAAAAGTTCCAAGTGAAGCATTCAATTTGGGAATCCTCTGCAGATTCTTCTTTAAAAAAAAAGATGTATATTTAAGCACGTATTTAAAAAAATCTGCAATGTACTCAAAATAGTTCAAGAGCCAATGTAGCAGCTTTGTAATCTGCTCCTATTTGTGTTCATCTAGGTCAGGGAATTGTTACCCATTAACTTAAAAAGTAAATTAACTCTTTTATTTTTTGCGAACTGTTGTTTTAACTCTCTGCAGCCTGACCACTCACACTTTTATAGACATTTGGTACCTATTGCTTCTAAGTGCATCCCTTGTGAACACTCTCATATTCTCTATATCGCCCTCTCTCAGATCTCTGCTCACTACTCGGGCATTAATACACTACCTTTGTTAACATGAGGATGAAGTTATTAACCTTTTCCATGATACATATCTGCTCTCTGCCTGAAAATTCTGTAGTTTCATAAACCAAAAAATGTGTTTATTTATGGAAATTTGATGACATAGCAAGCACTTTGGGAAATCACTTTCTGTCAGGCAAGACTTTGGACATAGCTTAAAGAAGTGATCATTAATTCAAATTCTGTAAAGTAGTCTGGCAAGTAAGACACACGAGCAATGCAGATATTGTGTGGCAAACTTAAATGTGAAGCCCTCATCCTGGTAGCCCTGCAGTTGCTTTATTCCAGAAGATTTTCTGTCCTGCAGGATAGTAAGAATGGAGCCGAGAATCCCAAATTTCAGTTGCTAAGAAATGAAGCATTTTTAAATTGTCATTGAAATACCATGTAAGCCAAAGAAAACATGACTTGAAGCAGGATGTGATAAGGGGGCATCCTGTTTGCAACCTCTGTGACATAAATTATATAAAAATATTGTGCTTTGGGACTAGAAGCTCTAACTCCTAATACAACATGCCTTTTGCAGTTCAGAAAAGTTCCAAGTGAAGCATTCAAGTTGAGGACCCATTGTAGTTCCAGATCAGATTATCCATGAGTGAGTGACTGAGTGAGTGAAATCGTTCAGTCGTGTCCGACTCATTGCGACCCCATGGACTGTAGCCTACCAGGCTCCGCCAACTATGGGCTTTTCCAGGCAAGAGTACTGAAGTGGGTTGCCATTTCCTTCTCCAGGAGATCTTCCCAACCCAGGGATTGAACCCGGGTCTCCCGCATTCCAGGCAGATGCTCTAGCCTCTGAGCCACCAGGAGGGAAGCCCCAGATTATCCATAGCTATTCAGAAATAGGAAGTTTGAAACTTTTGGAAATGTTCAAAGTTTGTTGTAAATGGAAAAAATCCAAGAAAAAAAGGCTTTTGCTTCAAAAATTTTAAAATAGTAGGCGAGAAACATTTTTCAAAAAAATCAGTGAGGCATAGTTAGCATGATCAACTTATCAATTCTCCCAGCCCCTGCTTAAATTGTTATATACAATATTCACTTTTCCCATATGGCTATATTTTAATTGGAAATAAAAGAAATTTAATGTGTTATGTAATATTCTTAGAAGTTCTTACCAGTTTAATCACCAGTGACATTATTTCTTTTCCTTTTGTAATGTAGTTGATTTTGCAATGCTGTATTTGTTTCTGCAAAGTGATTCAGCTTTATATATATATACACACATTCTTCTTCCTATTCTTTCCATTATAGTTTATCACAGGATATTGAATACAGATCCCTGTGCTATAGAGTACAACCTTGTGTATCCATTATATATATGTGTGTGTATATATGTATATAGTTTGCATCTGCTAAACCTGAGTTCCCACTCTGTCCACCCCTCATCTCCCTCCCCCTTGGCAATCACAGGTCTGTTTTCAATGTCTGTGTGTCTGTTTCTGTTTCACAAATATGTTCATTTGTGTCATATTTTAGTTTCCATGGGACTTCCCTGGTGACTCAGATGGTAAAGAATTTGCCTGCAATGAAGGAAACCTGGGTTTGATCCCTGGGTTGGGAAATTCCCTGAAAGAGGACATGGCAACTGGCTCCAGTATTCTTGCCTGGAGAATTCCATGGACAGAGGAGCCTGGTGGACTGCAGTCCATGGGGTCATGAAGAGGTGGACATGACTAAGTGATGAACACTTTCACTTTCATTCACTCTCACTTTTAGATTCCACATATAAGAGATATCATATGGAATTTATATTTATCTTTTTGTCTTCACTTAGTATGATAATCTCTAAGCTCATCCATGTCACTGCAAATGGCATTATTTCATTCTTTTGTATGGTTGAGTAGTATTCCATTATATCGAGGTACTATATTTTTTTTCCATTTATCTGTTGTCAGAGATCAGATTGTTTCCATGAGTTGGCCATTGTCAATAGTGCCACTGTGAATATAGTGGTACATGCATCTTTTTGAATTACAGTTTTGTCCAGATATATGCTCAGGAGTGGGATTGTTAGATCATATGGCAACTCTATTTTAAGTTTTTTGAAAACCTGTAAACTGTGTTTCATAGTGGCTGCACACAATTATAGTTCCAACAGTATAGGAGGGTTCCCTTTTCTCCACACTCTCTCTAGTATTTGTTATTTGTAAACTTTTTAATGATGTTCATTGTGACCACTGTGAAGTGCTACCTCATTGTAGTTTTCATTTGCATTTCTCTAATCATTAGCAGAGACATTACTTTGCCAACAAAGGTCTGTATAGTCAAGCCTGTGGTTTTTCCACTGGTCATGTATGGATTTGAGAGTCGGACTGTGAAGAAAGCTGAGCGCCGAAGAATTGATGCTTTTGAACTGTGGTGTTGGAGAAGACTCTTGAGAGTCCCTTGGACTGCAAGGAGATCCAACCAGTCCATTCTAAAGGAGATCAGCCCTGGGATTTCTTTGGAAGGAATGATGCTACAGCTGAAACTCCAGTACTTTGGCCACCTCATGCGAAGAGTTGACTC
This sequence comes from Bos mutus, assembly GCF_027580195.1. NCBI lineage: Eukaryota > Metazoa > Chordata > Mammalia > Artiodactyla > Bovidae > Bos > Bos mutus. The sequence goes on along the minus strand of NC_091621.1, from coordinate 60,940,282 downwards.
ATTGGAAAAGACTCTGATGCTGGGAGGGATTGGGGGCAGGAGGAGAAGGGGACAACAGAGGATGAGATGGCTGGATGGCATCACCGACTGGATGGACATGAGTCTGAGTGAACTCTGGGAGTTGGTGATAGACAGGGAGGCCTGGCATGCTGCAATTCATGGGGTCGCAAAGAGTCGGACACAACTGAGCGACTGAACTAAACTGAACTGAATCATTAGCAGTGATGAGTAATTTTTTATGTGCTTGTTGGCCACCTGCATGCCTGAAGAAATGTCTATTTGAGTCTTCAGCCCATTTTTTGATTGGGTTGTTTTGTTGTTGTTCAATTGTATGAGCTGTTTTTATATTTTGGAAGTTAAACCCTGTCAGTCACATCATTTGAAAATATTTTCTCTCATTCCGTAGGTTGTCTTTTCATTCTGTTTATGGTTTCCTTTGCTGTACAAAAGCTTGTAAATTTCATTAGGTCCCACCTGTTTATTTTTGCTTTTATTTCTATTGCCTTGAGGAAGTGAACTAAGAAAATATAGGGAACACATGTATACCTGTGGTGGATTCATTTTGATATTTGGCAAAACTAATACAATTATGTAAAGTTTAAAAATAAAATTAAATTAAAATTAAAAAAGGAAGAAAAAAAAAGAAAAGAAAATATTGATTTGAATTGACATTATTTCTTAACATTCCAATCCCAAAGAAAGGCAATGCCAAAGAATGCTAGAACTACTGCACAATTGCACTCATCTCACATGCTAGTAAAGTAATGCTCAAAATTCTCCAAGCCAGGCTTCAGCAATACATGAACTGTGAACTCCCAGATGTTCAAGCTGGCTTTAGAAAAGGAAGAGGAACCAGAGATCAAATTGCCAACATCCGCTGGATCATCGAAAAAGCAAGAGAGTTCCAGAAAAACATCTATTTCTGATTTATTGACTATACCAAAACATTTGACTGTGTGGATCACAATAAACTGTGGAAAATTCTGAAAGAGCTGGGAATATCAGACCATCTGACCTGTCTCTTGAGAAACCTGTATGCAGGTCAGGAAGCAACAGTTAGAACTGGACATGAAACAACAGACTTGTTCCAAATCAGAAAAGGAGTACATCAAGGCTGTATATTGTCACCCTGATTATTTAACTTATATGCAGAGTACATCATGAGAAATGCTGGGCTGGAAGAAGCACAACTGGAATCAAGATTGCCAGGAGAAATATCAATAACCTCAAATATGCAGATGACACCACCCTTATGGCAGAAAGTGAAGAGGAACTAAAAAATCCTCTTGATCAAAGTGAAGGAGGAGAGTGAAAAACTTGGCTTACAGCTCAACATTCAGAAAACTGAGATCATGGCATCTGGTCCCATCACTTCATGGCAAATAGATGGGGAAACAGTGTCAGACTTTATTTTTGGGGGGCTCCAAAATCACTGCAGATGGTGACTACAGCCATGAAATTAAAATATGCTTTCTCCTTGGAAGGAAAGTTATGACCAACCTAGATAGCATATTCAAAAGCAGAGACATTACTTTGTCAACAAAGGTCCATCTAGTCAAGGGTATGGTTTTTCCAGTGGTCATGTATGGGTGTGAGAGTTGGACTGTGAAGAAAGCTGAGCACTGAAGAATTGATACTTTTGAACCATGGTATTAGAGAAGACTCTTGAGAGTCCCTTGGACTGCAAGGAGATCCAACCAGTCTATCCTAGAGGAGATCAGTCCTGGGTGTTCATTTGAAGGACTGATGTTGAAGCTGAAACTCCAATACTTTGGCTGCCTCATGCGAAGAGTTGACTCATTGAAAAAGACCCTAATGCTGGGAAGGACTGGGGGCAGGAGGAGAAGGGGATGACAGAGGATGAGATGGCTGGATGGCATCACTGACTCAATGGACATGAGTTCGAGTGAACTCTGGGAGTTGGTGATGGACAGGGAGGCCTGGCATGCTGTAATTCATGGGGTCGCAAAGAGTCGGACATGACTGAGCAACTGAACTGAACTGAACTGAATAAATGTAGCCCTAACAAATACCCTTTTTCTTTTGCTGAATTTCATTTTTTCTGTTATAATAATGAGTAAAACCTCACTGCAGAAAATTTGGAAATAAAAAATTAATAAGCAAAGTTTCAAAGTAATTATGAATACCCTATGCATAGTAACTTCCAGGTTGATTGTAGATATAACATGCAAATTTGGGCATTGGTTTGCTTAATAGGTTAATAAAGATGGATACACAGTTGACCCTTGAACAATGCGAGAGGAAGGGACATCAACACCCCATGCAGTTGAAAATTTGCATATAACTTTTGACTCCTTCAGAGCTTAACTACACTGGGAATAGACTCTGGTTTACCAGAAGTCTTACTGATAAGGTAAACAGTTGATTAGCACATATTTTGTATTGTATATGCATTATATGCTATTATGTGCTTTATTCTTACAATAAAGTAAGTCTGAGAAAAAATGTTATAAGAAAGTCATCAGGCAAAGAAAATACATTTGCAGTCTTTTTTTGATACTGTGTTTACATTCTCTGTTTTCAAAATGAATTATTTGTCAGTACCTACATCAATACTGTCTTATATGATCCAAAACACTGGAGTTGGTCTACATATTACTAGCACTAGACATCAGAAATGAAAAGATAATGAGAAAAGAAATTTATGTTTATTTACAAGTAAAATGATCCATACGTTGATAATGAAGAAGTAATATGATTGCTTTAAGATAGACTAGTATAATCAATACAATTGCTTCAAGATATCCTAGCCTATACACTAATGAATGGATTGTTGCATAATTTTTTGGCATACAGTACTACACTCAAATTCTTATTACAGTATTGGATACATTGTTACTTTGTTTAAAAAAGGTACCTACTGGTAATGCTAGGCTGATGTAAATTACACAATTTCTCAATTATGATAGAGAGAGCCATACTATGTAGTAATGTAATCCTTTGAAAATAAAGTTATAAAACTGTAAGAACACTAATACATTCTTAATTTTATATTACCACTCACCTTATACCTATGGGAGATAGACTGGTATGTACATATATTTTATGCATTCATGACATATCTGCTTTTTTGTTTTCCTTCAGTATTTCTAAGCTATGCAGTTCATCTATGATTTTTTTCAAAATGCTGCAAATCTCAAAAATTTTTTTCCAAAATATATATTGAAATAATCTGCATACAAGTGGACCCCTCCAGTTTAAATCCATGTTGTTCAGAGCTCTCAGTTCAGTCGCTCAGGTGTGTCTGACTCTGTAACCCCATGGACTGCAGCACGTGAGGCTTCCCTGTCCAACACAAACTCCCAGAGCTTGCTCAAACTCATGTCCATCAAGTCCGTGATGCCATCCAAAAATCTCATCCTCTGTTGTCCCCTTCTCCTCCTGCCCTCAATCTCTCCCAGCATCAGCGTCTTTTCAAATGATCAGCTCTTCACAACAGGTGGCCAAAGTATTGGAGTTTCAGCTTCAACATCAGTGGATAGACTTGTTGGATTTCCTTGCAGTCCAAGGGACTCTCAAGAGTCTTCTCCAACACCACAGTTCAAAAACATCAATTCTTTGGTGCTCAGCTTTCTTTATAGTTCAACTCTCACATTCATACATGACTACTGGAAAAACCATAGCTTTGACTAGAAGGAGCTTTGTCAGCAAAGTAATGTCTCCAGTTTTTAATATGCTGTCTACGTTTATCACAGCTTTTCTTCCAAGAAGCAAGCGTCTTTTAATTCCATGACTGAAGTCACCATCTGCAGTGATTTTGGAGCCCAAGAAAAATAAAGTCTGTCACTGTTTCCATTGCTTGCCCATCTATTTGCCATGAAGTGATAGGACCAGATGCCATGGTCTTAGTTTTTTCAATGTTGAGTTTTAAACCAGCTTTTTCACTCTCCTCTTTCACTTTTAGCAAGAGCCTCTTTAGTTCTTCTTCACTTTCTGCTTTAAGGATGGTGTCATCTGCATATCTGAGGTTATTGGTATTTCTCCCGGCAATCTTGATTCCAGCTTGTACTTCATCCAGACTGGCATTTCACATGATTTACTCTGCATATAAGTTAAATAAACAGGGTGACAATGTACAGCTTTGATATACTCCTTTCATGATTTGGAACCAGTCCATTGTTCCATGTCCCATTCCAACTTTTGCTTCTCAACCTGCATACAGATTTCTCAGGAAGCAGGTCAGGCGGTCTGGTATTCCTATCTTTTCAAGAATTTTCAACATTTTCTTGTGATTCACACAGTCATTGGCTTTAGCGTAGTGCAATGAAGCAGAAGTAGATGTTTTTCTGGAACTCTCTTGCTTTTTCTGTGATCCAATGGATATTGGCAATTTGACTTCTGGTTCCTCTGCCTTTTCTAAGTCCAGCTTGAACATCTGGAAGTTCTTGTTTATGTACTGTTGAAGCCTAGCTTGGAGAATTTTGAGCATTACTTTCCTAGCATGTGAGATGAGTGTAGTTGTGTTCAGAGGTCTACTGTATATTATTTTTTGAGAAGGCAAAATATCTAGATGTACCCTTATTTGGGGGCTCAGCATTAAAGAATTCACCTGCAGTGCAGGAGATGCATGTTAGTCCCTGGACCGGGAAGATCCCCTGGAGATGCGAATAGCAATCCACTCAATTATTCTTGCCTGGGAAATTCCATGGACTGAGGAGTCTGGTGGGCTACAGTCCATGGGGTTGCAGGAGAGTCAGACACAACGTAGTCACTAAACAACAATAACAACTCTTATTTTTAATCCGTATACTTTTAGAATGTATCCATATACTAATCCATAAACTTTTAGAAATTTTCTGACTTTCTTACTATTATATACAGTACCTCAATATGTATAAAGTGAAGAACTGAAGTGAAGTCACTCAGTCGTGTCCGACTCTTTGCGACCCCATGGACTGTAGCCTGCCAGGCTCCTCTGTCCATGGGATTTCCCAGGCAAGAACAATGGAGTGGATTGCCATTTTCTCATCCAGGGGATCTTCCCAACCCAGGGATCGAACCCAGGTCTCCTACATTGTAGACAGATGCTTTTACCTCTCAGCCACCAGGGAAGTCCCTATATGTATAAACATCTATTATAACATGTGAAAGATTTCAAATGTGGCAATTTAGAGTTTGAGAATAATCCAAGATAAACACAAGACTACAAGACCAAATCTTATCAGCACTACTAGTGCATTCACTAGTTGAGCATTTCTTTTTTTAATTATTTTTTCTATAAATTTTATTTAAAAAATTGAATATAATTGATTTACACTATGATACAAATTTCAGGTATATGAGTGGGACTTATAATTTTTAAAAGTTATACTTCACTTATAGTTAATATAAAATATATACCTCTTAATCCCGCCCCCCACCCCTTCTTGCTCTCTCCTTCCCATTCTCCACTGGTAACCACTAGTTTATTTTCTATATTTATTCGTTTCTGTTTTGTTTTATTCACTAGTTTGTTTTATATTTTAGATTCCACATATAAGTGATAACATATAGTATTTGCCTTTCTCTATTTGACTTATTTCTCTCTATATAGTAACCTCCAAGTCCATCCGTGTTATTATATATGGCAAAATTTTATTATTTTTCACAGCTATATTGTATATATGTACCACATCTTCTTTATCCATTCATCTCTCTACGTATACTTAAATTGCTTCCTTGACTTGGCTATTGTAAATAGTGCTTCTGTGAACATTGGGGTGCCTACATAACTTTTCAAATTAGTATGGAAAACTGCTGTTTAGATGGCATGGTCAAGGAGGTGCCTTTGGAAGAGTTACACTTGAGCAGATGCCTGAATGAAGCAAAAGATTAATGACATGAATCTCTTGGAAGGAAGCTTTCTAGCCATATGAGTGGCTCAAATAAGTATATTCATATTATGTATTCTCAGTTGTAGAAAATATAAGTTATACACATCTCTTAAAGATTGACACCACATCTGTGGTTTTGTGGTATCCAGTGAACCATAGCACTAACTAAAAAAACATTTTTATATGATAAAAACTAATTTCTCCCTTGTGTGTATTATGACCGTGCCTAATGTTACACCCATGGATCTTAGAATATCTGGTTAGTTAGGTGGTCAGTACATCTGCAGATGTCTGCTTCCACTCGATTACAAGGTATTCATTTACATTCTGATGTTGCTGGACTCAGAGCTGTTACAGGCTGATTGACAGACTGTTTACTAGTCTCAAACTTCTTACACTTCCCTGCAATTAAATCGTGTATAAATCATCTTGAACTATGGGCTCAAATATATATAAACCTACATTATTTATATTTCATATCGTTTATAGCTTTAATATAAATATATGTGAATAAGGGAAGGACCATGCACTAGCAAATTACAAAACCCCTATTAAATGTCAAGTATTCAAAGACTCTTTACATGCTGTATTCCATTTGCTTAACAGCTCATGAAATATTATTAGCTCCATTTTGCAAATGAGAACCTAGGATCAGTTCATTTCAGTTCAGTTGCTCAGTTGTGTCCAACTCTTGTGACCCCATGAATCGCAGCACACCAGGCCTCCCTGTCCATCATCAACTCCTGGAGTTCACTCAGACTCATGTCCATCGAGTCCGTGATGCCATCAAGCCATCTCATCCTCTGTAATCCCCTTCTCCTCCTGCCCCCAATCCCTCCCAGCATGAGAGTCTTTTCCAATGAGTCAACTCTTCACATGAGGTGGCCAAAGTACTGGAGTTTCAGCTTTAGCATCATTCCTTCCAAAGAGATCCCAGGGCTGATCTCCTTCATAATGGACTGGTTGGATCTCCTTGCAGTCCAAGGGACTCTCAAGAGTCTTCTCCAACACCACAGTTCAAAAGCATCAATTCTTCAGCATTCAGCCTTCTTCACAGTCCAACTCTCACATCCATACATGACCACAGGAAAGACCATAACCTTGACTAGATGGACCTTTGTTGACAAAGTAATGGCTCTGCTTTTGAACATGCTATCTAGGTTGGTCATAACTTTCCTTCCAAGGAGTAAGCGTCTTTTAATTTCATGGCTGCAGTCACCATCTGCAGTGATTTTGGAGCCCCCCAAAATAAAGTCTGACAACTGTTTCCACTGTTTCCCCATCTATTTGCCATGAAGTGATGGGACCAGATGCCATGATCTTCGTTTTCTGAATGTTGAGCTTTTAGCCAATTTTTTCACTCTCCACTTTCACTTTCATCAAGAGGCTTTTGAGTTCCTCTTCACTTTCTGCCATAAGGGTGGTGTCATCTGCATATCTGAGGTTATTGATATTTCTCCAAACAGTCTTGATTCCAGCTTGTGTTTCTTCCAGTCCAGCGTTTCTCATGATGTACTCTGCATAGAAGTTAAATAAGCAGGGTGACACTCTGTAGCCTTGACATACTCCTTTTCCTTTGGAACCAGTCTGTTGTTCCATGTCCAGTTCTAACTGTTGCTTCCTGACCTGCATACAGATTTCTCAAGAGGCAGGTCAGGTGGTCTGGTATTCCCATCTCTTTCAGAATTTTCCACAGTTTATTGTGATCCACACAGTCAAACGTTTTGGTATAGTCAATAAATCAGAAATAGATGTTTTTCTGGAACTCTCTTGCTTTTTCGATGATCCAGCAAATGTTGGCAATTTGATCTCTGGTTCCTCTGCCTTTGCTAAAACTAGCTTGAACATCAGGAAGTTCATGGTTCATGTATTGCTGAAGCCTGGCTCGGAGAATTTTGAGCATTACTTTATTAGCATGTGCGATGAGTGCAGTGTGCGGTAGTTTGAGCATTCCCTGGCATTGCCTTTCTTTGGGATTGGAATGAAAACTGACCTTTTCCAGTCCTGTGGCCACTGCTGAGTTTTCCAAATTTGCTGGCATATTGAGTGCACCACTTTCACAGCATCATCTTTCAGGATTTGAAAGAGCTCAACTGGAATTCCATCACCTCCACTAGCTTTGTTCGTAGTGATGCTTTCTAAGGCCCACTTGGCTTCACATTCCAGGATGTCTGGCTCTAGGTCAGTGATCACACCATCGTGATTATCTGGGTTGTGAAGATCTTTTTTGTACAGTTCTTCTGTGTATTCTTGCCGTCTCTTCTTAATATCTTCTGCTTCTGTTAGGTCCATAACATTTCTGTTTTTTATTGAGCCCATCTTTGCATGAAATGTTCCCTTGGTATCCCTAATTTTTGAAGAGATCTCTAGTCTTTCCCATTCTGTTGTTTTCCTCTATTTCTTTGCATTGATCACTGAGGAAGGCTTTCTTATCTCTTCTTGCTATTCTTTGGAACTCTGCATTCAGATGCTTACATCTTTCCTTTTCTCCTTTGTTTTTCGCTTCTCTTCTTTTCACAGCTATTTGTAAGGCCTCCTCAGACAGCCATTTTGCTTTTTTGCATTTCTTTTCCATGGGGATGGTTGATCCCTGTCTCCTGTACAATGTCACGAACCTCATTCCATAGTTCATCAGGCACTCTATCTATCAGATCTAGTCCCTTAAATCTATTTCTCACTTCCACTGTATAATCATAAGGGAATTGATTTAGGTCATACCTGAATGGTCTAGTGGTTTTCCCTACTTTCTTCAATTTAAGTCTGAATTTGGCAATAAGGAGTTCATGATCTGAGCCACAGTCAGCTCCTGGTCTTGTTTTTGTTGACTGTATAGAGCTTCTCCATCTTTGGCTGCAAAGAATATAATCAATCTGATTTCGGTGTTGACCATCAGGTGATGTCCATGTGTAGAGTCTTCTCTTGTGCTGTTGGAAGAGGGTGTTTGCTATGACCAGTGCATTTTTTTGGCAAAACTCTATTAGCCTTTGCCCTGCTTCATTCCGTATTCCCAGGCCAAATTTACCTGTTAGTCCAGGTGTTTCTTGACTTCCTCCTTTTGCATTCCTTTCCCCTATAATGGAAAGGACATCTTTTTTGGGTATTAGTTCTAAAAGGCCCTGTAGGTCTTCATAGAATCATTCAACTTCAGCATCTTCAGCATTACTGGTTGGGGCATAGACTTGGATTACTGTGATATTGAATGGTTTGCCTTGATGGAGCTTAAGGAACTTGTACCAGACCATTCAGATTATGACTGATGGAAAGATAATATGAATCCACAGAAAACTGACTCTTAAATCCTATCTGCTTTCTAGCCTGTTCTCTTCATAAAACTGAGAGCTGCTTCCAAAGAAAGTAGTTTGCTTATGCTGCCTAGATGTTCAAGAATTTTGAATGTTTTTTCTACTCTCCATGGGACTAAAACTACACTTGTTAATATGTTTTACATACCTTCAGAAACTAGTCCTTCACCTGCCCTGCCATAGGCTTGCACTCTTCCTTCATGTGCCACATCCCCAAACATGAGGCACTTTGATTTTCCTCTAAAATGTCATGCACAGGAAAAGTATTTTTAAAATTACAGTTTATTTCTTTCCCTCTGCTTCATGTCTAGTCACTCAAAGCTCATATCCTGTCTTTATTTGACCTTTTGTATCCCCAGAGGATACAACAAAGTCAAGTATTCTTTTAAATAAATAATCATGTATGAAGGAGATTATATTTTTTCTCAAAATTTTCCTAAGCTATGCATATTAGGGGAAACATGGTTATGCTGGGATGTAATTTTCAATATAGTTCTTGTACTTTATAAAATCATGGATGTAATGATTATAATTTTATGTATCAACTTGGAGAGTAGTTTTGGTTGAAATTGATAATTAATTCAGTAAAGTGTAAGTAAGCAGATTGCCCTCCATAGTGTGAGTGAGCCTTGTCTAATCAGTTACAGGCCTAATTAAAACAAAAAGAATGGCCTCCCCTGAGCAGGAAGGAGCAAATTCTCCAGCAGGCTACTTTTGGAGTTTATTTGTACCATTGGCTTTCCTGAATCTTCATCTTTTGGCCTTCAGACTAGAACTGCACCACGAGCTCTCCTGGTTTTTGACCTTGTTGTTCCACATTAGACATCTGCCAGTGCCCATAGCTGTATAAGCCAGCTCCGTATTCGCTCTCTATAGGTAGATAGATAGACAGATAGACATATTACATATATTCACACATCATATTGGTTCTGTTTCTCTACAAAACTCTCATATGATGGACTGTTATCATTTTGAATTTCCCATGAGTGTGTCTTTTTCAACATTATCTTTTCATATTTTGTCATCTTTGTGATTATAGACTTTCACCAGAGAATCCAATAACAACAATAACAAATTTATGAAAAAAGAAAAAGTCACTAACTTTTTGAAAATATAGTCAAGAAAGAAAATATAAATCACAATATACTCAACAGTGAATAAAATTTAACATTTACATAGCCATGGTATTCTGAACACTGAATACTGATTTAACTAAAAATTATGAGTTTTTTTATTATGTGAAAGAAAGGGAATAGCAAGAATACAAGGAAACAAAATCTTTACCTGCAATAAAAGTAAACCAATATTTATTATACAAAGACACAAATTAATAAGTAATGATATTAACATGTTACCTAGAAATTTGTAGGTAAATATCATGAGACGACTGAATGAATGAGAAATGATTACTACTGTGGATTAGCAATGGAGACTGTGATTTGCAATATTATGTATTTTTAAGTTGCATTCCATATTACTTTGATATATATCTTTATATGAAAGCAAAATTGGAGTAGTGAGTAGTCAATGAAGAGAAAAATGTAACAGTCTATGAATTCCATAAAAAAAAAAAACCTTGGAAAGAAATGTTATAATATGCCTGATGCAGCAATTATCTCAAAACTTAATTTTATTATAATTGCTGAGGGTGTATGTAAAGAGCACTGTCTAGGCAGAAGCACAATTAAGTGAGTAATTTAGAGTATAATCTCAGGCCCCAGACTCTTCAAGCCAAAAGACACCATAGAGATCATCTGTACCTTTCTCATTGCTCTTTCCAGTTCATCCGCTTTCCCCTTTACCTCACCATCAGGCATAAGCATGAGGTATTACAATTTAGCAAAGGGATATGCCACAGCTGTTGCCTCTCTTGACTAGCTTCCAGTTGGTCAAGTGGGAGTGGCCAAAGTAGGGAATCGGAATTCTATGAGGAGAAAAGATCATATGGTCTGATTAATAAAGTATTAATAAAATTATTGAATTAATGAAATTATTGAGTTAAAAACAGTTATTGATCTTCTTATTGACTGCATTTGAAGCTACTTTAATATCAACAAGTTTAAATTAACTTTAAGAATCTTCTGTAGATTTTCATTGAACTTAGACATTGTAGATCTTTAAAAATGCAGGTAGATTAGACAAATTAAGATGAACACTCACAACAATTAGCATTGTTTTTGTTGTTGAGTCCCTAAGTCATGTCCGACTCTTTGCAACCCAATGGATTGCAGTATGCCAGACTTCCCTGTCCTTCACTATCTCTCAGGGTTTGTTTAAACTCATGTCCTTTAAGCCAGTGATGCTATCCAAGAGTCTCACCCTCTGTCACACGTTTATCCTCCTGCCTTCAGTCTTTCCCAGCATCAGGGTCTTTTCCAGTGAGTCAGCTCTTTGCATTAGGTGGCCAAAGTATTGGAGTTTCAGCTTCAGCATCAGTCAGTCCTTCCAATGAATACTCAGGATTAATTTACTTTGGGATTGACTAGTTTGATCTCCTTGCTGTCCAAGGGACTCTCAGGAGTCTTCTCCATCATACAATTTGAAAGCATCATTTCTTCATCATTCAGCTTTCTTTATGCTCTAGCTTTCACATTCATACACGACTACTGGGAACACCATAGCTTTAACTATATGGACCTTTGTCAGCAAAGTAATGTCTCTGCTTTTTAATACACTGTCTAGTTTGGTCATAGCTTTTCTTCCAAGGACCAAGTGTCTTTTAATTTCATTGCTATAACCACTGTCCAAGTGATTTTGGAGTCCCCCAAAATAAAATTTGTTACTGCCTCCACTTTTTCCCTTCTGTTTGCCATGAAATGATAGGACCCAAAGCCATGATCTTAGTTTTTTGAATACAGAGTTTCCAGCCAGCTCACTCTCCTCTTTCACCTACATCAAGAGATTCCTCTTCACTTTCTGCCATTAGAGTGGTGTCATCTGCGTATCTGAGGTTGTTGGTATTTTTCCTGGCAATCTTGATTCCAGCTTGTGATTCATCCAGCTCAGCATTTAGCATGATGTATCCTGGGTTGGGAAGATCCCCTGGAGAAGGGAAACACTACCCACTCCAGTATTCTGGCCTGGAGAATTCCGTGGACTGTATAGTCCATGGGGTCGCAAAGAGTCGGACACGACTGAACAACTTTCATTTTCACTTTCATCCTGCATAAAAGTTAAATAGTTAGCATAGTAGTCTTTATTTTACTCTGGAGTGGGAAATGTTCAGAATTAAACTCCCTGAAGCATAAGGCGTTTCCTTATCTTAATCTGTGAACGAACTGGACTTGTGGCCATTTTTATCATTAGATTGGAGAACCGGAATGGCCTTTCATTCCCAGAAGCAACTTTTTGTGGTGTGATATCATGGGTACCCACATTTGTAGTGGTAGTCAGCCTTATTAATTCTATCATGACATTAGATGTGTACTTACCAAATGTTTTTGTAGGATTTTAAACTTGTTTATCTTGCCTATCAACAGAGAAATCCTACTTTCCACACTGCCCAACTCCAGGAGAATCCTAAGCAGACCCTACAATTGTGAAATGTGGCTATGGGTCTGCCCACATTCTCAAACAGTTAGCATAGGCAGAAATGAGACATCGGATGAAGACGGTCAAGGACATTGTATACTCCAGAGCTGAATGTCAGTGACAGTCAGAAAGTATGACATTGCTAGCTCCGAGATATAAGAATATAGAGAAAAAATTTCCAGACAGGGTGGGAAAAAAAAAAAAGAGAAATATGTTGTTTGTTGAAGGTGCAAATCAATTTGGAGATTAGATGAATAGAATAAAATTTTCAACAATTTTTGTGTATAGTGCATATTGAGATTTCCAAAGAAGTTTATTATTCATCATTATATTCCAAGGCATCAATGATTTTTTTTGAGGTAAGATATTGTCACTGGGCCAAAAGAATTGGAAAGGATAAAAATTGTAAACAGCTGGTTGGTTTCTGTGTGCCAGGAGTGGAGAGATGCCTGACAAATTGCTTAGCTATAAATCTGGAAGACAAATGTAATAGGTAGTTGACACAGAAGAATTTGAATTAAAGGAATTTATGGAAAATAAGGGAATATGAATTTTTTTGCCTTTTGTAATCATAGTGAATAGGAATGACAGAAATATAGATTCCACATGGATTTATTTGGAATGTCTCAAGGGACACTTGGCCTTAAACAACATCAGATTTTTTGGAATCATGTATTTTGTACTGCTGATAAAAGTAGATGTCTAGACTAAATGACTAAAATTATTAATTATGTAGTTTAAAAATTATAATTATAGCATGAAATAAATTACATGATGTAGCTATAGAAGTGAAACTACAGAATTTTTTTTTTTTTTTTTACCAAAGACCCTTGTCTTCCCTCTTATCTTCTTGACAGTGAAGAGCTTGCAAGATTCCCTGTAGTCATCAGCATAATTCTTATCTAAGCTCATTAAAGATCTTCTGGGGTTCCATGCAATGTCTTAGAGATTAAATTTTGCTCAGGTGTGAGCTCAAGGGGAATTCCATACAGAAGGCTGCAACTTTGATTTCTCCACTAGGGAGAATTTGTAGAAGTCATAAATATCATGTAGATTTTACCTTCCATATATATATACATACACACCACAACGTTAAGTAGAAGAACACAGAATTTGAAACCTACCTTTAATCATTGAATTCCCCATAGCTTTATATTAAGCCATTTGGATTTTGTGGCTACTGTCTGAATTAAGTAGAAGTGAGTTGCTTTGCTATAGCAGTCTGAAACTCAGATTGCTCACATGTAATTGCTGGCTATTTTTAGAATCATTGTTCTATGATTTATCTTCTTCTTCTTGCATCATAAGTTGAGCTGTATTTGAACTATATTATTGTACACAGAGGAGTCATCCAGTTGACATAAGACAAAGTAAATATATTTTTGCCTCTCCAGCAGTTTTAAAGAATGCATTTTATAAAAGGACAGCAAATTAATCATTAAAACCTATGTCTTAATCAAGTTGTTACTATATTACGTTCTAGTTATTGATGACATATTTTAATCTGGGAAAGGGCAGATGGATTTAGTAAAATGCTATACTGCATGCTATAGTAAATTCTAAAATGTTATATTATATTCTATATGCTATACAGAATTTATTAAGATGCCAATATTGAGAATACATTTTGGCTTAATAATTAGTACCATTTATTGAGCATTAACAGTGTACTTAGAAATATACCATGCTTTACACATCTAATTTTCCTAGAAATAGCTTTATTAACAGTTTTTTTTTGGTCTTATTGTTGAATGCTTAGTTTATCAGTCAGCATACCTACAGAAAATAGTTGGCATACTCTAGTGAATAACTGAAATTTGATGAAAGATAAATGACAAGGATGAAGAAACCAAAGAAACAGGATGAAAACCTAGGAATTCAGAGACATGTTCCCTGAGAGGCAAGGACAGCTAGTAGTTACCTGATCCGGGGATGCTGCAACCTTTGGAAAGGTGTTATGGGACAGCTGTGGCCTTAGAGAGCACAGCCACTAGCTACTTGGGTACTTTAAAGGGAATAAACAGCCATCCTAATTTTCCTGTCTCCTCTGAATCTCTGAAAGTATTTCCTACTCACAAAATTCCACACGGGTAAAGCCAGAGGGCAAGGAAGTCCAGATTGGCAATCTGTAGAGGCCAGCCTCCCATAGCACAGAACATTTAAGAGAAGAACTTGAAGCAGATCTGGTAAAGCAAATGGAGAATGTGTAGCACTACGTTTCTCTTTCAGGCTCTTTGTTATTATTAGTACACAGAGAAAATGTCTTCAGGCAGGAAGATTACATCCCACTGGGACAGTGCATAAAAGAAACAAAATAAGCAAAATATATAGTATACAAGATAATGGCTATGGAGGAAAACTAGGGCATTGAAAGAATAGAGGGAACAATAGGAAGTGTAGAAGTTGGGGTAAAAGTTTTAATTTTAAATAAGGTGGCCACTGAGGAAGTGGTATATGAGCAAAGACCTTAAAGAGGATTCTACATGGTCATTTAAGGGGAAGACATTTCAAGCAGAGGGACCAGCAAGCATATATCTCTAGGTGAGAACAGGATACAGGCAAGCCTCATTTTACTGTATTTCATAGATACTGCATTTTTTTTGCAAATTGAAGGTTCATGGCAATCCTGAATTGAGCAAGTCTGTTGGCACCATTTTTTCAGCAGCATTTGCTCACTTTATGTCTTTGTGTCACATTTTGGTGATTTTCACAATATTTCAGAACTTTTCATTAATATTATGCCCGTTATGGTGATCTGTGACCAGTGGTCTTTGATGTTACTATTGTAATTGTTTGGGTACACCATAAATAATACCCATATAGGATGGCCAACGTAATTGACAAATGTGTGTGTTCTGACTGCTCCATTTACCAACTAGCAGATCCTTCATCTTACTCCCTCTCCTCAGACTCCCTGTTCCCTGAGAGAGAATGATTTTGAAATTAAGACAATTAGTAACCCTCAATGGCTTTTAAGTTTCTAAGTGAAAGGAAAAATTGCATATCTTCCACTTTAAATCAAAAGTTAGGAATGATTAAGCTTAATGACGGAGAAGGCGATGGCACCCCACTCCAAAACTCTTGCCTGGAAAATCCCATGGATGGAGGAGCCTGGTGGGCTGCAGTCCATGGGGTCGCGAAGAGTCGGACACGACTGAGCGACTTCACTTTCACTTTTCACTTTCACACATTGGAGAAGGAAATGGCAACCCACTCCAGTGTTCTTGCCTGGAGAATCCCAGGGACAGGGGAGCCTGGTGGGCTACCATCCATGGGGTTGCACAGAGTCGGACACGACTGAAGTGACTTAGCAACAAAAGCTTAATGAGGAAAGAATTAATGTTGAAAGCTGAGATAGGCCATAAGCTAGGTCTATTGCATTAAACAATTAGCCAGGTTGTGAATGCAAAGGGAAAGTTTTGAAGGAAATTAAAAGTGCTACTCCAGTGAACACGCAAATGATAAGAAAGCTAGCTTGCATTCTTGATGGTATGGAGACAGTTTCTGTGGTCAGGATAGAAGATCAAACCAGCCATAAGATTCTTTTAAGCTGAAGTCTAATCCATAGCAAGTCTTGAATTCCCTTCAATTCTATGAAGGCTGAGAGAGGTAAGGAATCGGCAGAAGAAAAGTCTGAAGCTATCAGAGGTGGGCTCATGAGGTTTAAGGAGAGAAGCCATCTTAATATCAAAGTACAAGGTGAAACAGAACGGATGTAGAAGCTGCAGCAGCTTATCCAGAAGATCTAGCTAAGATCATTAATGACAGTGGCTACACTGAAAACCAGATTTTCATTGTAGATGAAATAGCCTTTGATTGAAAGAAGATGCCGTCTAGCACTTTCATAGCTAGAGAAGAGAAGTCAATGCCTGGTTTCAGAGCTCCAAAGGACAGGTTGACTAACTTTCTTGTTAGGAGCTAATGTAGCTGGTGATTTTAAGTTGAAGCCAATGCTCATCTACCATCCCCAAATAAGGCTGTTAACAATCTTTGGTCAGTGATACTTCCTGTGAACTTTGATATCTCCCCATTTGTTTTCTATAACTTATTTTCTAGCAAAACCGGGATGTCCCAGGCCCTTCTTGTGCATTTCAGGACACAGACTTGAAATCAATCATGTTTTCAAGAAGGCTCCCTTTTTAGTGTGAAAATATTTTATGTGAGAGCTAGAAGAGCTCGATATTAGTATGTGGTCATTGCCTCTGTGCTGTGCTTAGTCACTTAGTCATGTTGGACTCTTTGTGACCCCGTGGATTGTAGCCAGTCAGGCTCCTCTGTCCATGAGATTCTCCAGGCAAGAATACTGGAGTGGGTTGCCATGCCCTCCTCCAGGGGATCTTTCTAACCCAGGGATTGAACCTAGGTCTCCCACACTGTGGGTAGATTCCTTACCATCTGAGCCACCAGGGAAGACCAAGAATATTGGAATGGTTAGCTTATCTCTTTTCCAGGGGATCTTCCCAACCCAGGAATTGAACTAATGTCTCCTGCATTGAAGGTGGATACTTTTCCAGTTGAGCCACAAGGGAAGCCCAGTCTTTGGCTCTAGGCCTTTTCAATTGAGGAATGTGTAAAGTTTTTTTTTTTTTTTTATTTATTTTAATTGGAGGTTAATTACTTTAAAATACGTGTAAAGTTTTAAAAAGGGAAAAACGAAAGTGGTCATATGGCTGTTTCCCATGAATTGCACAATTATAGGGTTTTTATTTGCTTGCTTTCTTTGGTTTAATACCTGCAGCATGTTGCTTTAGGCTAGAAAGCTCAGTTAACAACAAATAGCATAAGTTACAAAGCATAGTATTGATTTACTCGATCCCTGGGTCAGGAAGATCCCCTGGAGGAGGAAATGGCTACCTACTCCAGTATTCTTGCCTGGAGAATTCCATGGACAGAAGAGCTTGGCAGGCTACAGTCCACGGGGTTGCAAAGAGTGGGAGATGATTGAGCGGCTGACACGTTTACAACATACAAAGGATGCCTATGACTTTAAAATTGACTCAATACATACATTTCAGGAAAGAAAAGAGGTCTTGGGAGAATAAAAAACAAATAAGAAACAATTTATCTATATCCAGCTACAATGGAGTAATTGATATTGGACCTATCCTCTATGTAAATAATTATAAAACTACATAGAGAATATAAGTCATGGTTTCCCTGAACTAAAGATCACAGATTGGAATTAAGGATGATGAAATGGATGCCAATTTCAACTCTAAGGATCATGATCCAGAAACCTATGTGGGGGTTCCTTATTAGTCTTTGATCAATAGCTATGTTAATGCAAAGGGCAAGACCTAGTGTTGCATGATTGAATGATGGTCATACCATGATATTCCAGCTTGAAGAAAGTGAAGAGAACTTCCCTGTAAGGCCATTACTCAGGTAAAATTCTTAGAAGCCCAAATCTTAACAAAGGGAACTATGCATAGAGTAAAATGACACACCCTAGGAGTAAGCATAAAACTAAAATAAATTTCCCAAAGAATAAAACTTTATGGGGTCAAAAGGCTCTACTTAACTGCCTTCCAGAATGAAGCTCAATACTCTTTTCAAAAAGTCAACATAATCCAGGCTTTCTATAATGTACCATCCAGAATGTTCATCATAAAATAATTTGTCTAAATATTTCTAATTGTTATAATTTGTGTTTTGAAACATAATAGACTTGTCTCATACATCCCTACATATCATATAATACTTTTTCTGAAAATTTTCATTTTGAGCAGGCTTAATGTTTTTTCACATTTTCTAAGACCTGTTCTGTCTTGGTGACTTGTCTCCATCATTGAAAAGGATGAGGGGAGTGGAGTTACATATATTATTAGTTTGTTCCTTGTGTAGTTTGTTTTGACTGCCATGAAATTATTTTGCATTCTACTAACTTTGTATATAACAGAATCTCTTTTGGTGATGTACATGTTTCTGAGATTTTTAAAATATTAATAATAGCTACAGAAAGCAGAATAGAGGTTTCTTTTCTCCAACTTATAAAGATTTCTCAAGTCTTATTGAGTCTCCTATGTATGGATAGCATCAAATATTTATCTGCTAATGTTGTAAAATGTTTGTTAAAGTTAAGCTGTTGGTTTATAAATAACCGTAAACACTAATAAAATGGAAGAATACACAGTGTATTTTCCTAGTGTAGAAAAATGGAAAAGAATTACTTATATTCAGCAGCATCTGTACAGTTACTTTCTGACATTGCACTATTTTCAAAATGAGGATATTTTACCTGAAATTCAAGGCTTTGTGAAAATAGTAGTGGATTTTTTACATTAAATATATGGTGTGTTGTCAGTTTCAAAAATTATAAGTAATTATTGGGTATTAAATTATATAATACAATGGATGAATTAGCAAATTAAGGCATATTTTGAACTCTAAAAAATACATACTAGTTTCTAAGTGCCCTCCCTTAGGAATTGCCTGTTAAGTACTTACAAGAGTGCCAATGTGATCTTACGTCCTTGAAAACTGAAAAGAAAGAAAGATTATAATAATGTCCAACCACTATCATAAAATTTACACCCTAGGAAAGATGTATGGCAAAAACCACCACAGTATTGTAAAGTAATTATCCTCCAATTAAAATAAATATTAAAAAAATAAAATAAGTACTTAAAAAACATATTAGTGTTAATTTTTCATTAAAATGAATTTAAATAGGTTTTCATGCATGTGGTTTTCAATTGTTTAAGCAGTGATGAGTTATGGAAAGAGCAGGGAGTCTAAAGTCAAACGAACTTTTGTGCTAAATAGTGACTTTGTCGTTTCAACATATCATGTTGGACAAAGAGCTTATTGTCTCTGTCTCCCAGTTTCTTCTCAACAGAATAGTCACACTAATGCCTTTATTTCAGGAGTTTTATGAGGATAAAATGTGACAACAAGAAAAATTTCTTTAGAGTATGTGGAATGTAGTAATATTCCATAAATGTTGGTATTTAAAAAAATGTTGGTATTCCTATTCTTTTTTTTATATCTTAAATATACAAAATTTTTATTTGTCAATTATATGTTAATAGATCTGGCAGGGGCAGGATTAAGTAAGGTCCTAAAAATAATCAAGATGTACACCTTAAATCTATATAATTTTTGCCAATTGTATTTCAATAAATCTGTTAAAGAATAAACTTTAACATGATACATGTTAAACAGAATATCACTAATTATTTATTTTAATTAGAGGCTAATTACTTTACAATATTGTATTGGTTTTGCCATACCTCAACATGAATCCACCATGGGTGTACACGTGTTCCCAATCTTGAACCCCCCTCCCACCTCCCTCCATGTACCATCCCTCTGGGTCATCCCAGTGCACCAGCCCCAAGCTTCCTGTATCCTGCATCAAACCTGGACTGGTGATCCATTTCTTATATGATATTATACATGTTTCAATGCCATTCTCCCAAATCATCCCACCCTCTCTCTCTCCCACAGAGTCCAAAAGACTGTTCTATACATCTGTGTCTCTTTTGGTGTCTTGCATACAGGGTTATCGTTACCATCTTTCTAAATTCCATATATATGCATTAGTGTTTTTCTTTCTGTCTTACTTCACTCTGTATAATAGGCTCCAGTTTCATCCACCTCATTAGAACTAATTCAAATGTATTCTTTTTAATGGCTGAGTAATACTCCATTGTGTATATGTACCACAGCTTTCTTATCCATTCATCTGCTGATGGACATCTAGGTTGCTTCCATTTCCTGTGTATTATAAACAGTGCTGTGATGAACATTGGGGTACACGTGTCTCTTTCAATTCTTGTTTCCTCGGTGTGTATGCCCAGTAGTGGGATTGCTGGGTCGTATGGCAGTTCTATTTCCAGTTTTTTAAGGAATCTCCACACTGTTCTCCATAGTGGCTGTACTAGTTTGCATTCCCACCAACAGTGTAAGAGGGTTCCCTTTTCTCCACATCCTCTCCAGCATTTATTGCTTGTAGACTTTTGGATCGCAGCCATTCTGACTGGCGTGAAATGGTACCTCATTGTGGTTTTGATTTGCATTTCTCTGATAATGAGTGATGTTGAGCATCTTTTCATGTGTTTGTTAGCCATCTGTATATCTTCTTTGGAGAAATGGTATTCTTATTCTTTGTCCATTTCTCTCCCATGAAATAAGAAAGCTCAAAAATCAGATCTTTTTCAGAATTTTTAGAGAGTAGGAAGTAAAGTGATATATCCTAGTCTGTCAGAACATTCTCATTTTCTCACCATGGTATTCTTCAATCTACTGCACTAATACTTGTGTTCTCTACCTGACTTCCATCATAAGAAATGGACTACTTGCATTTTTATCACAGATTTTATCTGTCACTTAACAACTGCATTTTATGATTTTTCACAGTCTATTTTTGCTCCTCCCTTTCACTCCTATATTTCCCTTTTCTTCTGAATTATCTTTCTTAACATATAATCTTGCCCTTGGGTGTGTGCGTGCATGCTAAATCATTTCCGTTCAATTCAGTTCAGTCAGTCGTGTATGACTCTTTGTGACCCCATGGACTGCAGCACACCAGGCCTCCCTGTCCAGCACCAACTCAAGGAGTTTACTCAAACTCAGGTCCATGGAGTCGGTGATGCCGTCCAACCATCTCATCCTCTGTCGTCCCCTTTTCCTCCTGCCTTCAATCTTTCCCAGCATCAGGGTCTTTTCTAATGAGTCAGTTCTTCATATCGGTGGCCAAAGTATTGGAGTTTCAGCTTCAACATCAGTCCTTCCAATGAACACTCAGGACTGATCTCCTTTAGGATGGACTGGTTGGATCTCCTTCCAGTCCAAGGGACTCTCAAGAGTCTTCTCCAGCACCACAGTTCAAAAGCATTAAATCTTTCATGTTCAGATTTCTTTATAGTCCAACTCTCACATCCATACATGACTACTGGAAAAACCATAGCTTTGACTAGACTCACCTTTGTTGACAAAGTAATGTCTCTGCTTTTTAATAAGCTGTCTAGGTTGGTCATAACTTTTCTTCCAAGGAGCAAGCATCTTTTAATTTCATGGCTGCAGTCACTATCTGCAGGGATTTTGGAACCCCGAAAAATAAAATCTGTTACTGTTTCCACTGTTTCCCTATCTATTTCCCATGAAGTGATGGGACCAGATGCCATGATCTTAGTTTTCTGAATGTTCAGTTTTAAGCCAACTTTTTCAGTCTCCTCTTTCACTTTCTTCAAGAGGCTCTTTCGTTCTTCACTTTCTGCCATAAGGGTAGTATCATCTGCATACCTGAGGTTATTGATATTTCTCCCAGCAATCTTGATTCCAGCTTGTGCTTCATCCAGCCCAGTGTCTCTCATGATGTACTCTGCATATAAGTTAAACAAGCCGGGTGACAATATACAGCCTTGACGTACTCCTTTCCCAATTTGGAACCAGTGTGTTGTTCCATGTCCAGTTCTAACTGTTGCTTCCTGACCTGCATACAGATTTCTGGTCAGGTGGTATGGTAGTCCTATCTCTAAGAATTTTCCAGTTTTTTGTGATCCACATAGTGAAAGGCTTTGGCATAATCAATAAAGCAGAAGTAGATGTTTTTCTGGAACTCTTTTGCTTTTTCAATGATCCAGCAGATGTTGGCAATTTGATCTCCAGTTCCTTTTCTAAATCCAGCTTGAACATCTGGAAGTTTACAGTTCATGTACTGTTGAAGCCTGGCTTAGAGAATTTTAAGCATTATTTTGAACATTACTTTACTAGTGTGTGAGATGAATGCAATTGTGTGGTAGTTTGAGCATTATTTGACATTGCCTTTCTTAGGGGTTGGAATGAAAACTGACCGTTTCCAGTCCTGTGGCCACTACTGAGTTTCCCAAATTTGCTGGCATATTGAATGCAGCACTTTCACAGCATCATCTTTTAGGATTTGAAATAGCTCAACTGGAATTCCGTCACCTCCACTAGCTTTGTTCATAGTGATGCTTCCTAAGGCCCACTTGACTTCACATTAAGTCACTTCAGTCATGTCCAACTTTTACAACACCACATACTGTAGCCTGCAAGGCTCCTCTGTCCATGAGATTCTCCAGGCAAGAATACTGGAGTGGGTTGCCATGCCATCCTCCAGGGGATATTCCCAACCTAGGGATCAAACCCGCATCTCTTACATCTCCTGCACTGCAGGCAAATTCCTTACCATTAGTGCCTGGGAAGCCCAATCATGCTCATAGAGGTTAACAAAAATTCTTCAGTGGCCCTAACAGTAAAGCCTGACCCCAAGCCCAGGTTCCTCCCACTATACTGTACTACTGCAATGTTCACTTATACTATGACAATCCAAGTCTCTTCTCCTTCAGATCTCTTACAAGGGTGATATCCACAGATTCTTAATTTTACAGGTGTGCAGCTCTGAGTCCAATATACTTAATTACACACACACACACACACACACAATATACATTCTAAAAGGTAACTATTTGTCCTCACATAAGATAGTGTAATAAGAAGGTAAATATTTACCTTGAATATTACCAAAGTTTACATGGAATTAAAACTCATAAAGATGCAAACTATTTGTACCAAACACTTAGATTCTCACTCTTGTTTCAAGTAGTTTTCCTTGGCCTTGCTGAGGATGAGAAATAAGCTGATTGCTGAACCTCATCCTTCATCAAGCCTACTCAAATATCAGCAGAAATTTCCAGTCAAAGCTGAAATGATTGTGCTGGTTCCACATCTTAGTGTCTGACCTACTTTCAGAGAGTAGGGCTCACTGAAGCCCTGGCAACCACGGTTTTGCTCCTGTCTTCATAGTTTTGAGTTTTCCAGAATGTTGTGTAGTTGGAGTCACACGGAATATAGCCTTTTTAGACTGGCTTCTTTCACTTAACAAAATATATCTAAGGGTTCTTTATGTCTTTCCTGGCTTAATAGTTCATTTCTTTTTATCACTGAATAATACCTCATTGCGTGGATGTACCACAGTTTGCTCATCCACTCATCTATTGATGGACATCTTTTTTTCCACTTTTATTAAGAATTGACATACATCGCTGTATAAATTTAAGATTTACAGCTGAAGGCCATATTGGTTGTTTCCAAGTTTTGGCGATCATGAGAAAACTGCCATAAATGTTCATGTTCAGTTTTTTGTGCGAACATAAGGTTTCATCTCCTTTTGGTATGTATATATTTAGGACCAGAATTAATGAATCATATGGAAAGACTATATTTAAGTAATTATCAAACTGTCTTCCAAAGAGGCTGTGCCATCTTGCATTCCCAGTAGAAATGAATGAAAGTTTCTGTTGCTATATATGCTCAGCAGAATTTCATATTGTCAGTGTCCTGTATTTTAGCCATTCTGATACATGTAGTGTGGTAAGATGGCATCACACGTGATTATAGGTATACACACACACACACACCCCCATTCACACACATACACACACATATATCTTTGCTGCTTAAAGAGTTTTTCGATGTTATCGCCACTGTTTAGGTTCAAAAAACACATCTCTGCCAGCTTTTTAAGACTTTGAGTTTCTGGGATATATAGTCCCGTTATTTCTTACTTGCAGAACTAGCAAATTCTTTTTTAAGCTCATTTCCTTCTGTGATTCCTGGGCAAATGTGATCAACAAAAACCAACATACACATTGGTATTCTGTTTTCTGACTTCTTCCCCTCAAGCTAAGTTCTGTGTGTACATGGTCTGCATATGCTACTGCTAAGTCGCTTCAGTCGTATCCGACTCTGTGCGACCCCATAGACGGCAGCCCACCAGGCTCCACCATCCCTGGGATTCTCCAGGCAAGAACACTGGAGTGGGTTGCCATTTCCTTCTCCAGTGCATGAAAGTGAAAAGTGAAAGTGAAGTCGCTCAGTCGTGTCTGACTCCTAGCGACCCCATGGACTGCAGCCTACCATGCCCCTCCATCCATGGGATTTTCCAGGCAAGAGTACTGGAGTGGGTTGCCATGTATATATATATATGGCTTTATATATAATAATGTATTAACTATGTAATAATTATTATAATAATTATATCATATATATATATAAGAGATTTATTAAAGGCTAATTCAGACTGCTATGGAGGATTAAAAGTCCCACAGTATGCCATCTATAAGCTGGAGAACAAGGAGAGCCGGTAGTGTAATTGAGTGTAAAGGACTGGGAACCAGCAGAGCAAATAGTATAATTCTTAGTCTGAGTCCATAAGTTTGAGTGCAGGTAGTGCCAGTGTCTGAGGGCAGCTCAAGAAGAGAGAAGAGAGAATTCATCTTTCCTCTACCTTGCTTTTTCATTTTATTTAGACCCACAGAGAACTGATGATTCTCACCCTTACAGAGATGAGGAGAACTTTATTCAGTCTATTGTTTCGAATGCTAATCTCTTCCAGAAACACCCTCATAGAGCTAACTAGAAATAATGTTTTACCACCTACCTGGACATAACTTAGTTCATTCAAGTTGACACAAAATTAACCATAACTGGAAACTGTCCCTAACAGGTGCCCCACAGAAACTATATTACCACTATAACTTTGGTTTCTGCTCTATGCATGGAGGCCAAGTGCAATTAAAGTAACAAAATTACACTTCTTTTGATCTTCTCCCCTGTATACTAAAGGATCTCCAACCTTTTGCAATTTGAAAATAGATTTCTGAGCAGTTTACTTTTTTATTCATCAGAAAGGGTCTATCAAACAGATAGAGTGTTCCAAGGATAGTTTCATAATGAGATAAAACCAAGCAATATGAAAAAGTTCAGGACCAATGTAACCTGTTGTTCAGTTGCTAAGTTGTGTCCAATTCTTTGCAACCCCATTAACGGCAGCCCGCCAGGTTTCTCTGTCCATCACTATCTCCCTGAGTTTGCTCAAACTCATGTCCATCGAGTCAGTGATACCATCCAACCATCTCATCCTCTGTTGTCCTCTTCTCCTCCTGCCTTCAATCTTTCCCAGCATCAGGGTCTTTCCAACGTCAGCAGTTCACATCAGGTGACCAAAGGACTGGAGCTTCAGCTTCAGCATTAGTCCTTCCAATGAATATTCAGGGTTGATTTCTTTTAGGATTGACTGATTTGATCTCCTTGCTGTCCAAGGGACTGTTAGACATACAATAAAAATAAAGCCCATTCTAAATAGTTGCTTCTTCCTGCCTTAGATTAAAATTCCAAGAGAATTAGGGAATATGATTTTGTTTCTGCCTGTTTTAAAGAACGAAGGTGCAGAAAGTGAACATTAGTATTTTAAAAGGATATGTATACATATTTTTCTAAAAAAAAAAAAAAAAAAAAACCTAAAGGTTTTTTTCAAACCCAACCACATTTTAATTTTAGCAATGTAAATAAGCCACTTTATTTTCAAACACAAGATACATTGCTTTAATAGTCATGCTTAGTTTAAATCTTGCAACTGTTAAAATCATGATAACTTATTTTAATAATTCTGGTTGTTCCAAAATAAGAAAATTGTATCAAGCTACTTTAATTAATTCACTTGTAAATGAAAATTAGAAGTAAACATTGAAAGATATTCCCAATTATTATAATTCTTTATTCACAAGAACCTTATTCTGAGAATTTAAAAGAACATCAAATATCTATTATCTGATTTTCTTTTTTCTTTGTAGTGTGTGAGGCAGAATCCCATATTGTCCCTTTCTTGCAGAATAGAAAGGTTTTAATGGAAATAAAATTTCCTCTTCCTGAAAATATATCCCTCTCCTTGTACTCTGGATCCTGGCCTCTGCCAAACCTGCATAAATCATCCACCTGTTCATTCATTTATTCATCCTTCCACGTATTCTGCAAAATTCTGTGGCAATCCAACTATGTGCTGAGCACTATGCTTGGCAATGAGGACACAATAACCCTAGAGAAAGTGCCTGAGAAAAGAGGAGAAACATGCAGCCCAGTGGATCCTGGCAGTAGGCTCCTGTCCTGCCTCCAGCTTCTCTTCTCAAACTAAAGCAGATCAGAACTTTTGTTTTCTGAGGCAAAGAGAAGTATACAGAAGGGGGTTTGAGTCAGGCAGGGAAACTGCAAGCCTTGCAGATTTTTTTTTTTTTTTTTCCATTGCCATTTACTTTATTGTTTTAGGTTCGAATTTATACACCGTTTTTGTGTTTCCTGTCTAGAGAATATCCTTTAGTATTTGTTGGAGAGCTGGTTTGGTGGTGCTGAATTCTCTCAGCTTTTGCTTGTCTGTAAAGCTTTTGATTTCTCCTTCATATTTGAATGAGATCCTTGCTGGGTACAATAATCTGGGCTGTAGGTTATTTTCTTTCATCGCTTTAAGTATGTCTTGCCATTCCCTCCTGGCTTGGAGAGTTTCTTTTTTTTTTTTTTGTATTTGATAAATTTAACGCCTTTTATTGCCATACCTCATTTTACTGTGCTTTGCTTTAGTGAACTTTATAGATACATGTTTTTTTTTTTTTTTTTTCCCTGTTAATTTTCTGTTTAGTTGATCTATCCATAAGTGTGAGTGGGGTATTAAAGTCTCCCACTATTATTGTGTTATTGTTAATTTCTCCTTTCATACTTGTTAGGATTTGTCTTACATACTCATGGTGCTCCCATGTTGGGTGGATATATATTTATAATTGTTATATCTTCTTCTTGGATTGATCCTTTGATCATTATGTAGTGACCTTCTTTGTCTCTTTTCACAGCCTTTGTTTTAAAGTCTAATTTATCTGATACGAGTATTGTGATGCTTTCAGTATTTTTCAGTCCTGGTCTCAGAGGCAAAATGACTAGGAACATTGGAATTGCAAGTGCTATCCTGGAAGTCACAGCCAGCTTCAGGCCCTCAAATCATCTTCATATATATTTAAACCAGAGTGGGGAGCAGCACTAAATGGTACTGAACAGCAGCCAGAACAAACTGGACTTGTACCTTGCAGACAGATCCCTGGAACTCAGGATGGTTGCTGTGCAGGCTTGGACTCCATTTCATTAATCTTGCTATAAAGTGAGCCTCACATATTACGTTATTTAATTTGGGGTCTACTTATATTAGAGTGGGGTAAATTACCTGAGAGACACCTTTTTCCTTTGTGACACAGTACAAAGAAAAACAAAGGAAGGAACAAAGATGCTGATAGCTCCAGCGTTGGTAGCAAGGAGTTGAGGAATTTTCTACCTCGTTGGTGGTGTCTAGTCGCTAAGTCGTGTCCGACTCTTTGCAACCCCATGGACTGCAACATGCCTGGCTTCCCTGTCCTTCACTATCTCCCAGAGTTTTCTCAGATTCACGTCCACTGAGTCAGTGATGCTATTTAACCATCTCATCCTCTGCCACCCCTTTGTCCTTCTCCTTTCAATCTTTCCCAGCATCAGGTGTTTTCCAGTGACTTGGCTCTTTGCATCAGGTGGCCAAGTATTGGAGCTTCAGCTTTGGTATCAGTCCTTCCAATGAATATTCAGGGTTGATTTCCTTTAAGACTGACTGGTTTGATCTCCTTCCTGAGTTCTTTTTTTTTTTTTTTTTCTGTGGTTCAGGAATCAAGTTCATCTGGTGAGAATGGCGAGGCAAATACATTAAGACATTACAACTTTAAAACAAAACAAAACCTTTCCCAGTCTGTATGCTTTTTGCTCCTCAACCTTCTCCAACAGTTGCTTCTTTCTCTGCTGAGACCCTTTAAACTCTTTTACTTCCCGACTTGTTCCTGGCTTCATTTTTACTTAATTTGTTTTACTTGTTTGTTTTGAACCAGCCTGCATGTGTGGTATCTGTGTCTCTCAGTTCTAAATTTAAATTTATTGGAAAAAAAGACCCTGACAGGGCCAGCTTGGCTCAACTGGATCCACTAAAGCGTTCAGCTGTGGTCAGGAGTCAAGTCATATAATCCTGGCGGCCATACCTGAGTATAGAGACTACTTCTGGATAAAGAGAAACTGCTGTAAATTAGTCAGAAAATGTATGGCACCTTCATCATTCCCACGGACCCCACGTTCCTAGTTTTCTTTATTTTCAGGAGAATCTTTCTCAGAATCTTTGCTTGACTATTTTCCCTCATCCTGAAATTTTGCTAGTGATTTCCAGGATTCTCTTCAAGGTCCTCTTCTCCTCTCTCTCTGGGACCTTCTCCTGGGTGATTTCATCCTTTTTCAAGGATATAATCAACATTGATCCAGTGATAATGCCTAAATTTATTCCTCTTTTACAGAACTTGTTCCTAGGTAACAGGCCAAGAACAGAGCTAAGAGAGGTAGAGAAAATTTTGATGACATCAAAAATGTCAAAACCTTGGATTTAGCTGACCTGAAACTAAATCTGTCTCTGGGTTGTTTTGTAATAAGAATTCTTGCTTAAGCCATATTGAGCTGAGTTTCTCTTACTTACAAACAAATGCTTATTTGGCTGATTCAGGGATATTTTTTAGACTGCTTTCTTCCTCAATGTTTCCTCCTGCCATTCGCCCCGGAGTTCCTGTCTTGGTCACTTCTTTATTTTTCTCCCAAGGTCAGACAAATAGCCTTTGCAGGAAATAGTCTTATGCTCTTCCAGAACCATTCTCACTTTCCTATTATCATGAACTTTTCCTAAGTCAACACATGCATGCATATACAGACATGATGAAACAAACTCAAAATGCTAGTTATCATTTTGCTCTTATTTAATAAACAGTTCTTTTGAGAAAGTGTAGCTATTAAAGTTAATTTAAACACAGTTCTCTGTTTTCACTAGAGAAAGAGATAAGGTATAAACATCAGATCAGATCAGATCAGATCAGTCTCTCAGTCATGTCCAACTCTTTGCGACCCCATGAATCGCAGCACACCAGGCCTCCCTGTCCATCACCAACTCCTGGAGTTCACTCAGACTCACGTCCATCCAGTGATGCCATCCAGCCATCTCATCCTCTGTCGTCCCCTTCTCCTCCTGCCCCCAATCCTTCCCAGCATCAGAGTCTTTTCCAATGAGTCAACTCTTTGCATGAGGTGGCCAAAGTACTGGAGTTTCAGCTTTAGCATCATTCCTTCCAAAGAAATCCCAGGGCTGATCTCCTTCACAATGGACTGGTTGGATCTCCTTGCAGTCCAAGGGACTCTCAAGAGTCTTCTCCAACACCACAGTTCAAAAGCATCAATTCCTCGGCACTCAGCCTTCTTAACAGTCCAACTCTCACATCCATACATGACCACAGGAAAAACCATAGCCTTGACTAGACGAAACTTGGTTGGCAAAGTAATGTCTCTGCTTCTGAATATGCTATCTAGGTTGGTCATAACTTTCCTTCCAAGGAGTAAGCGTCTTTTAATTTCATGGCTGCAGTCACCATCTGCAGTGATTTTGGAGCCCAGAAAAATAAATTCTGACACTGTTTCCCCATCTATTTCCCATGAAGTGATGGGACCGGATGCCATGATCATGACAGGTAGTAAAATATAAACTCAAGAAACCTGGGACTCATCCCATCTATTTTGACAATAAAACTACCTGAGGAAACACATATTTTACAAAATTATTTCTACATTTTTATCTCTCCCCTAATAAAAATTATAATACCTACCCCTCATAGTGTTGTGTGTGTACTTAGTCACTCAGTTGTGTAGGACTCTGTGAATCTTTGGACTGTAGCCTGCCAGGCTCCTCTGTCCATGGTTATTTTCCAGGCAAGAATACTGGAGTGGGTTGCCATTTCCCTCCTCCAGGGGATCTTCCTGACCCAGCAATCAAACCCGCATCTCTAGTGTCTCCTGCATTACAGGCAGATTCTTTACCTGCTGAGCCTTCAATGTTACAAAAGCCTAATTAGTAGGAGCTCTGAAATAATTGAACCATGTGAAATTGTTCTTTGACAATGACATCTCCAAAGAATTAGATACACATTTAAAAGTAAAAGAAAATTAGGAGACATTAAATGGACAAAATCTTAAACGAAATACCTATATAAATACTTAAGGTAAGGTAAGGTAAGTCGCTTCAGTCGTGTCTGACTCTGTGTGACCCCAGAGACAGCAGCCCACCAGGCTCCCCTGTCCCTAGGATTCTCCAGACAAGAACACTGGAGTGGGTTGCCATTTCCTTCTCCAATGCATGAAAGTGAAACGTGAGAGGGAAGTCGCTCAGTCGTGTCTGACTCCTAGCGACCCCATGGACTGCAGCCCACCAGGCTCCTCCGTCCATGTTATTTTCCAGACTTACCTATATGTAATTTTTATCTTGAAATATACAACATTTGTATTCTTGTTCAAATAACCCTACTTTTGTAAATAAAACTGCAAGTTCTTTCATGTATTTACAAATATAGTAAACTGTATAGAATTCATATACATTATAGCACTTGAATGTGCATACAAAGGATTTAGTTTAAAAGGAAAGGAACTCAGCTATTGTTTAATACTATACAGACATATTTATATCTTGTCTGCATTAATAGTGATCTAGCCAGAACTGCAAAATAGACTGATCATAAATATACTTAGTTTCTATATATAGATTTATTTTATTTTAGATGCTAAGTGCAACGTAAGATGTCATAGGCAGATCCAGAGCAATGGTTTAGAATACTTCCAAGCAATTCTCAATGCATCAAGTAAAAATAAAATTCAATACAAATTAAAAATAGATAATACATTTTACTTCCAAGATGTATTTTCCCTATAGTATATATCCCCAAATAACCTCTTAATAAGACTTACAATCTTCATAGTAACATATATTAAATAGTAATTTCTCTTATTTATGTAAAATACCATGAAAAAGAATGCTTTTTGAAATTAGGACAAGATAGTAATTCTCTTTTATTTTTAAACAAATTCTTCTTAAAAATAATTTTGCTAAGCTAAATTGCTCACTCCTTTTAAAATGTATAGCTACCTTTATTTTTTTCTTTTTTTTTTTTTTTTTTTATTTTTTTAATTGGTACCATCCCCCAAGGTCGCCCAGGCCAGAGACGAGGGGGCGGAGCTGCCGTGTCATGCATGCCACCTTTTTTTTTTTTTTTAATGGGCAAAAGCATCCTCGGATTTTTTTTTCAAATTATTTTATTTTTTACATTTTATTTTATTTTTAAACTTTACAATATTGTATTGGTTTTGCCAAATATCAAAATGAATTCGCCACAGGTATACGTGTGTTCCCCATCCTGAACCCTCCTCCCTCCTCCCTCCCCATACCATCCCTCTGGGTCGTCCCAGTGCACCATCCCCAAGCATCCAGTATCATGTATCAAACGTGGATGGGCAACTCGTTCCATATATGATATTATACGTATTTCAATGCCATTCTCCCAAATCATCCCACCCTCTCCCTCTCCCACAGAGTCCAAAAGACTGTTCTATACATCAGTGTCTCTTTGGCTGTCTTGTATACAGGGTTATTGTTACCATCTTTCTAAATTCCATATATTTGTGTTAGTATACTGTATTGGTGTTTTTCTTTCTGGCTTACTTCACTCTGTATAATAGGCTCCAGTTTCATCCACCTCATTAGAACTGATTCAAATGAATTCTTTTTAATGGCTGAGTAATACTCCATTGTGTATATGTACCACAGCTTTCTTATCCATTCATCTGTTGATGGACATCTAGGTTGCTTCCATGTCCTGGCTATTATAAACAGTGCTGTGATGAACATTGGGGTACACGTGTCTCTTTCCCTTCTGGTTTCTTCAGTGTGTATGCCCAGCAGTGGGATTGCTGGATCATAAGGCAGTTCTATTTCCAGTTTTTTAAGGAATCTCCACACTGTTCTCCATAGTGGTTGTACTAGTTTGCATTCCCACCAACAGTGTAAGAGGGTTTTCTTTTCTCCACACCCTCTCCAGCATTTATTGCTTGTAGACTTTTGGATCACAGCCATTCTGACTGGTGTGAAATGGTACCTCATTGTGGTTTTGATTTGCATTTCTCTGATAATGAGTGATGTTGAGCATCTTTTCATGTGTTTGTTAGCCATCTGTATGTCTCCTTTGGAGAAATGTCTATTTAGTTCTTTGGCCCATTTTTTGATTGGGTCATTTATTTTTCTGGAATTGAGCTGTAGGAGTTGCTTGTATATTTTTGAGATTAGTTGTTTGTCAGTTGCTTCATTTGCTATTATTTTCTCCCATTCTGAAGGCTGTCTTTTCATCTTGCTTATAGTTTCCTTTGTTGTGCAGAAGCTTTTAATTTGAATTAGGTCCCATTTGTTTATTTTTGCTTTTATTTCCAATATTCTGGGAGGTGGGTCATAGAGGATCCTGCTGTGATGTATGTCGGAGAGTGTTTTGCCTATGTTCTCCACTAAGAGTTTTATAGGTTCTGGTCTTACGTTTAGATCTTTAATCCATTTTGAGTTTATTTTTGTGTATGGTGTTAGAAAGTGGTCTAGTTTCATTCTTTTACAAGTGGTTGACCAGATTTCCCAGCACCACTTGTTAAAGAGATTGTCTTTAATCCATTGTATATTCTTGCCTCCTTTGTCAAAGATAAGGTGTCCATATGTGCGTGGATTTATCTCTGGGCTTTCTATTTTGTTCCATTGATCTGTATTTCTGTCTTTGTGCCAGTACCATACTGTCTTGATGACTGTGGCTTTGTAGTAGAGCCTGAAGTCAGGTAGGTTGATTCCTCCAGTTCCATTCTTCTTTCTCAAGATAGCTTTGGCTATTCGAGGCTTTTTGTATTTCCATACAAATTGTTAAATTATTTGTTCTAGCTCTGTGAAGAATACCGTTGGTAGCGTGATAGGGATTGCATTGAATCTATAAATTGCCTTGAGTAGTATACTCATTTTCACTATATTGATTCTTCCAATCCATGAACATGGTATATTTCTCCATCTATTAGTGTCCTCTTTGATTTCTTTCACCAGTGTTTTATAGTTTTCTATATATAGGTCTTTAGTTTCTTTAGGTAGATATATTCCTAAGTATTTTATTTAATTAATTTTACTTTACAACATTGTATTGGTTTTGCCACACATTGACTTAAATCTGCCATGAGTGTACATGTGTTCCCCATTCTGAACCACCCTCCCATCTCCCTCCCCATCCCATCCCTCTGGGTCATCCCAGTGCACCAGCCCCGAGCACCCTGTATCATGCATCCAACCTGGACTGGCGATCCGTTTCACATATGATAATATACATTTTACAATGCCATTCTCCCAAATCTTCCCACCCTCGCCCTCTCCCACAGAGTCCAAAAGACTGTTCAGTACATCTGTGTCTCTTTTGCTGTCTCTCATACAGGGTTATTGTTACCTTCTTTCTAAATTCTATATACATGTGTTAGTATACTGTATTGGTGTTTTTCTTTCTGGCTTACTTCACTCTGTATAATAGGCTCCATTTTCATCCACCTCATTAGAACTGATTCAAATGTATTCTTTTTAATGGCTGAGTAATATTCCATTGTGTATATGTACCACAATATAGCTACCTTTAAAACAATTTATAGTTTTGAGAAGGCAATGGCACCGCACTCCAGTACTCTTGCCTGGAAAACCCCATGGGCTGCGAAGCCTGGTAGGCTGCAGTCCATGGGGTCACTAGGAGTCGGATACAACTGAGCGACTTCACTTTCACTTTTTACTTTCATGCATTGGAGAAGGAAGTGGCAACCCACTCTAGTGTTCTTGCCTGGAGAATCCCAGGGACGGGGAAGCCTGGTGGGCTGCCGTCTACGGGGTCACACAGAGTCGGACGCGACTGAAGTGACTTAGCAGCAGCAGCATAGTTACTACGAAATCAGAAGGATGATACCAAAAGAATAATAAAGAATAAAAATATATATTGATGTAGTAGAAAGAATAGAAAGAGACTGATGTTTTAGTATCTAGTTTAGTTCTTGAATTAGATACCTTTGTTGACTGAAAAAAAAATACAACCTAAAATTTGAGAATTATGTTTTATTTGGTGGACTTATTGAGAACTTAAGCCCAGGAAACTGCCTCTCTGACAGCTGTGATGGACTGTTCCAAAGATGTAGCAGAGAAGCCAGGATATATAGTTTTTTATGAAAAAGTAATAAAACATCAAAAGATTACTGTTAATCACAAAAACACTCAAAGTTAATGATTTTAGTGCTTTTCTATGTATGGGAGAACTCAAGATGCCAAGCTCATGGAAATCACTCTCCTGATACGTACCTGCTTTTCTCCACACTGTCTTCCCTTCAGGGTGTACCCTCTGGGCAGTCACAGTGGGTGATGGCTTTATGGCCCTGACAGCCTTGTTTATGGAAGTGTCAGATGATATTCTTTGTCCGCAGCTGTATGACCTTGTCTCATGGGTTCTTTGGGCCTCACTTTTCTCTCCTGAATAAAGAGAATGTCAGTTTTCATCAAGGATGCCTCTGCTCATCCTAGGTTGCATTTTAGTGCAATAAGGAGAGGAATTAATTAATACACAGTGAAAGCACATGCTTCATCTTAGGTAACATAACAAAGAAAAGCAAGAGATAAAATTTTTCTAGAAAGAATCCCCTCATCTTCTGAAATTATCAAGTGTATTTATGAAAGGATTAGCTCCAACTTACTCTTAAAATATGGGAAACTGTGGTTACTCATATATTGTGCATTATTTGTGATAATTCTGCTATGTTTTTCTTTACTAAATTGTGTGTCTTTTTCTTGCTCTTCCTCTGGTTAAGAATTTTAAAATTTGACCTATAGCTGGGAAATAGGGGAAATCCTTTGGTGACCTAAAATTGTTTAGAATGCATTTGTATTCCACTTCAACAAATACAGTAAATCAAAGAAGAGTAAGTAAAAGGTTGCCCAGGGCTGCTTTAACTGATGCATCAATGACACACACAGGATTCACACAGTGCTTTGTATGACTATCACTTTTCTTTTTCTATTGAAAAACAAATGAAGCAGGACCCACTTAAGCATTAGTCCTGTCAAATTGATGTTGGATTTCTCTTTCTTCCTGGAGGCACTTATACTAACAAAGTATCATTATTATTATTAAAGAAGCTGAGGCTGGCTTTGTGCTCAAAATGCCAAAATAATTTAGTCACTACCAAATGAATTGTTTGGCATCATACAAACATAGCTTTATTTGGAGTAGTCTGACTCATATGAAATTGTTTAGGAATAAAACATAAGGCACCAGTCAAAAAGAAATGAAGTCAGGCTTTAGTAAAAAAAAAAAAAAAAAAGTTAGGACAGTAGTCTTTTGGGGATAGAGTAATACCAAGCTCACAACAAAGTTATTTCAAGAACAAAGAAAGGCAATTTAGTCCTTTGAGTGGGGGAAACTCTAATGAGACTTTAATAATAGAAGAAATATACATCTCCAGGCTTACAAGGGATACTTCATCAAACTCCTGGCTATGAATTTGAAAGCTTCATTGCCTCCACACCTGCTATCCTGCCTCTGTCTATTCACATAGTAATTATGAAACATCTACTATATGCTAGATGTTTGCTGGTCTAATGGAGATGAAAATGTAGCATGGGATCTGTGGATTGATAATTGTTGTGACAGGCTTACGCATGCCATTAAAGGAGAGATGTTTGACTAATGATGGAACTTCAGAGAAGATGTCCTAGAGAAGGAAATTATTGACCTAAGCCTTAAAGGCAGGCAGAACCAGGCCAGGTAACGAAGGGATATCTGGCTACTCCAGGGGAAGGAGACATCTTTCAGTAAGTGATACAGAGAACTAGCAAATAGGTTACTTGTACCAAAAGAGTGATAGATGAAGTTTCAGAGCCAAGGGTTAGATCATGGAGCCACGAAGATTAAACTACTGCTAAGTCCCTTCAGTCGTGTCCGACTCTGTGCGACCCCATAGACAGCAGCCCACCAGGCTCCCCCATCCCTGGGATTCTCCAGGCAAGAACACTGGAGTGGGTTGCCATTTCCTTCTCCAGTGCATGGAAGTGAAAAGTGAAAGTGAAGCCGCTCAGTCGTGTCCGACCCTCAGCGACCCCATGGACTGCAGTCTTCCAGGCTCCTCTGTCCATGGGATTTTCCAGGCAAGAGTACTGGAGTGGGGTGCCGTTGCCTTCTCTGGAAAATTAAACTAAGAAACTTTAATTCTGAACACTTTGGGGAGCCATTGGAAGAATACAAAAAAGCAGAGTAACAAGATTTTGATTTTTTTTTCAAAATATTCTTTGTACCTAGAGTTTAATCTTCTCTTCATATATTCAACAAATATTTGTTGAGCATCTACTGTGAGAATGTAGTGTATCAAGAAATAAAAGTGCAACTATAAATTAGAAAGTCAGGCTCCCTGCCCTCATGGAGTTTATAGTTCCTCAACAGAGATAGATGGCCAACTGCTTATAATTTAATAAGTTATTTCAATAAATGTGGTGAGATGGAGGTCACAATTCAGTCAGTAGCAACAGGTACTGTTGAGAATGTAGAGAAGAAATAGTGCAAAATAGGAGTAGAAGTAACAGGATTTGGTTATTCTATTTTTTCCAGTATGTATGGATGTGAGAATTGGACCATAAGGAAGGCTGAGTGCCAAAGAATTGATGTTTTTGAATTATGGTGTTGTAGAAGACTCTTGAAAGTACCTTGGACTGCAGGGAGATCAAACCAATCAATCCTAAGGGAAATCAACCCTGAATATTCACAGGAAGGATTGATGCTGGAACCTGAAACACCAATACTTTGGTCACCTGATGCAAAAACTGACTCACTGGAAAAGACCCTGATGCTGGGAAAGCTTGAAGGCAGGAGGAGAAGGGGACGACAGAGGATGAGGTGGTTGGATGGCATTACCGACTCAATGGACATGAGTTTGAGCAAACTTGAAATAATGAAAGACAGGGAAATCTGGCGTGCTGCTGTCCACGGGGTCGCAAAGAGTCAGACAGGACTGAGTGACTGAACAACAAACACAGGTAAGTTTTTTTTTTTAATTGAAGGATAATTGCTTTACAGAGTTTTGCTGTTTTCTGTCAAACCTCAACATGAATCAGCCACAGGTATACATATATCCCCTCCCTTCTGAACCTTCCCCCCATCTCCCTCCCCATTCTACCCCTCTAGGTTGATACAGAGCCCCTGTTTGAGTTTCCTGAGCCATACAGCAAATATATGTTGGCTATCTATTTTACATATGGTAATGTAAGGTTCCATGTTACTCTTTCCATACATTTCACCCCCTCCTCACCTCTCCCCATGTCCATAAGTCTATTCTCTATGTCTGTTTCTCCATTGCTGCCCTGTAAATACGTTCTTCAGGACCATTTTTCTAGATTCCGTATATTTTTAAACAATAGCTATGTAGCTGATAGGAGAAGGAAATGGCAACCCACCCCAGTATTCTTGCCTGGAGAATCCCAGGGACAGAAGAGCCTGGTGGGCTGCTGTCTATGGGGTCATACAGAGTCAGGCACGACTGAAGCGATGCAGCAGAAGCAGCAGCTTGTCGCTGATAAACAGGTACATCTGTTGAGTGGCTACTCTTTGTCAGACACTGAAACAAGCACTGTATTTTACTCAATGCTCATGAAAACTCTCAGGTATATATTATATGTTAATCTTATAACAATTAAGGATGTATAGATTTGAAAAATAGCTTCAATACTTTGCAGCTTCTCCCATTAAGAGATGAAGCCTTTTTTCCTCACAGGGCTTGGTCATGTAGCTTGCTTTGACCCCTGGAAGGCAATGGGAGTGATGTCATACCAGTTCAGAGTCTGGACTTCTGTCTTGCATGCCTTCCATCATCCATACATCCCTGTTCCAAAGCACACGTTAAAGATAATGGAATAAATGAACAAAACCAGGAGTAGACCCCAACCACGAAGCTTTCCTAAATTTGTATTTGGGAGACTTACTTTCAGATTTCTCAGAAAAGACCCTACTCTGCACATATCTTTTATTTCACCTTTACTATCATACCATTCTATTCAGACAAATCCAGAGACCATTTAGATCAACTCACCTATGTGGATAAATCAAGATTTACTAGCAGTTTTTAGGATCCTGTGTCAGATTCTTGTGGTACAATCTCTCTCATTGTCAGTGAACTTCTGATGCTGTTTCATAGATATTTTAAAATGTAATTCTCTGGTTGTGTGATTGTTTATCATAATAACCATAAAGCAAGAATTATGCCACAGAATCATTCATAGAAGAGTAGGTCAGAGCTAGAAGGGTAACTAAAGAAAATGTATTTTAACATTTCATGGATGAGAAAACTATGATGAGTTTCAGAAAACAGATGAGGTTCAGAAATATTGTGGCCAGCCCAAAGTAATACCGTTCATTAGTTAGAGAGTTAGAACCAAATACAGGTCTTTTGAGGTTCTGTCCAGTGCTTTTCAACTATCAAAAGTACTACTTAGAATCAATGACTGGTTAATAAAAAAGGAAACCAAAATAGGCACTTTCATCTCCCTAGGAAATTTTCAAGTCCTACAACATGAAGTACAAGTGTTAATCGCTCAGTTGTGTCCAACTCTATGTGACCCCATGGACTGTAGTCTGCCAGGCTCCTCTGCCATGGAAATCTCCAGGCAAGAATACTGGAGTGGGTAGCATTCACAAAAGTACAACCAAATGAAAAAAATTGAAACGCATGGGGAAGGAAACAAAATGAAACAGTCTTTCTGTAACAAGCTACCTTTCAACACTCTTCTTGAAAAGCAAAACTCAATTTGTACATAGTTCACTAGAGAAGTAAAACTCTGTGGCGACTATTTTTAAACAAAATTACATATCCAAGAGAGCAGTTAATATACACTTTAAATAATTTTTTTTGTATTCTCATATTTTTTTTTAATTTTATTTTATTTTTAAACTTTACATAATTGTATTAGTTTTGCCAAATATCAAAATGAATCCATTACAGGTATACATGTGCTCCCCATCCTGAACCCTCCTCCCTCCTCCCTCCCCATACCATCCCTCTGGGTCGTCCCAGTGCACTAGCCCCAAGCATCCAGTATTGTGCATTGAACCTGGACTGGCATCTCGTTTCATACATGATATTTTACATGTTTCAATGCCATTCTCCCAAATCTTCCCACCCTCTCCCTCTCCCACAGAGTCCATAAGACTGTTCCATACATCAGTGTCTCTTTTGCTGTCTCATACACAGGGTTATTGTTATCATCTTTCTAAATTCCATATATATGCGTTAGTATACTGTATTGGTGTTTTTCCTTCTGGCTTACTTCACTCTGTATAATAGGCTCCAGTTTCATCCACCTCATTAGAACTGATTCAAATGAATTCTTTTTAATGGCCGAGTAATACTCCATTGTGTATATGTACCACAGCTTTCTTATCCATTCATCTGCTGATGGACATCTAGGTTGCTTCCATGTCCTGGCTATTATAAACAGTGCTGCGATGAACATTGGGGTACACGTGTCTCTTTCCCTTCTGGTTTCCTCAGTGTGTATGCCCAGCAGTGGGGTTGCTGGATCATAAGGCAGTTCTATTTCCAGTTTTTTAAGGAATCTCCACACTGTTCTCCATAGTGGCTGTACTAGTTTGCATTCCCACCAACAGTGTAAGAGGGTTCCCTTTTCTCCACACCCTCTCCAACATTTATTATTTGTAGATTTTTGGATCGCAGCCATTCTGACTGGTGTGAAATGGTACCTCATAGTGGTCTTGATTTGTATTTCTCTGATAATGAGTGATGTTGAGCATCTTTTCATGTGTTTGTTAGCCATCTGTATGTCTTCTTTGGAGAAATGTCTATTTAGTTCTTTGGCCCATTTTTTGATTGGGTCATTTATTTTTCTGGAATTGAGCTGTAGGAGTTGCTTGTATATTTTTGAGATTAGTTGTTTGTCAGTTGCTTCATTTGCTATTATTTTCTCCCATTCTGAAGGCTGTCTTTTCACCTTGCTGATAGTTTCCTTTGACGTGCAGAAGCTTTTAAGGTTAATTAGGTCCCATTTGTTTATTTTTGCTTTTATTTCTGATATTCTGGGAGGTGGGTCATAGAGGATCCTGCTGTGATGTATGTCGGAGAGTGTTTTGCCTATGTTCTCCTCTAGGAGTTTTATAGTTTCTGGTCTTATGTTTAGATCTTTAATCCATTTTGAGTTTATTTTTGTGTATAGTGTTAGAAAGTGTTCTAGTTTCATTCTTTTACAAGTGGTTGACCAGTTTTCCCAGCACCACTTGTTAAAGAGATTGTCTTTAATCCATTGTATATTCTTGCCCCCTTTGTCAAAGATAAGGTGTCCATATGTGCGTGGATTTATCTCTGGGCTTTCTATTTTGTTCCATTGATCTGTATTTCTGTCTTTGTGCCAGTACCATACTGTCTTGATAACTGTGGCTTTGTAGTAGAGCCTGAAGTCAGGTAGGTTGATTCCTCCAGTTCCATTCTTCTTTCTCAAGATCGCTTTGGCTATTCGAGGCTTTTTGTATTTCCATACAAATTGTTAAATTATTTGTTCTAGCTCTGTGAAGAATACTGTTGGTAGCTTGATAGGAATTGCGTTGAATCTATAAATTGCTTTGGGTAGTATACTCATTTTCACTATATTGATTCTTCCAATCCATGAACATGGTATATTTCTCCATCTATTAGTGTCCTCTTTGATTTCTTTCACCAGTGTTTTATAGTTTTCTATATATAGGTCTTTAGTTTCTTTAGGTAGATATATTCCTAAGTATTTTATTCTTTTCGTTGCAATGGTGAATGGAATTGTTTCCTTAATTTCTCTTTCTATTTTCTCATTATTAGTATATAGGAATGCAAGGGATTTCTGTGTGTTGATTTTATATCCTGCAACTTTACTATAGTCATTGATTAGTTCTAGTAATTTTCTGGTGGAGTCTTTAGGGTTTTCTATGTAGAGGATCATGTCATCTGCAAAGAGTGAGAGTTTTACTTCTTCTTTTCCAATTTGGATTCCTTTTATTTCTTTTTCTGCTCTGATTGCTGTGGCCAAAACTTCCAAAACTATGTTGAATAGTAATGGTGAAAGTGGGCACCCTTGTCTTCTTCCTGACTTTAGAGGAAATGCTTTCAATTTTTCACCATTGAGGATAATGATTGCTGTGGGTTTGTCATATATAGCTTTTATTATGTTGAGGTATGTTCCTTCTATTCCTGCTTTCTGGAGAGTTTTTATCATAAATGGGTGTTGAATTTTGTCAAAGGCTTTCTCTGCATCTATTGAGATAATCATATGGTTTTTATTTTTCAATTTGTTACTGTGGTGTATTACATTGATTGATTTGCGGATATTGAAGAATCCTTGCATCCCTGGGATAAAGCCCACTTGGTCATGGTGTATGATCTTTTTTAATGTGTTGTTGGATTCTGATTGCTAGAATTTTGTTAAGGATTTTTGCATCTATGTTCATCAGTGATATTGGCCTGTAGTTTTCTTTTTTTGTGGGATCTTTGTCAGGTTTTGGTATTAGGGTGATGGTGGCCTCATAGAATGAGTTTGGAAGTTTACCTTCCTCTGCAATTTTCTGGAAGAGTTTGAGCAGGATAGGTGTTAGCTCTAATTTTTAAAAAATAAGCATTCAGTTCAGTTCAGTTCAGTTCAGTCGCTCAGTCGTGTCTGACTCTTTGTGACCACATGAATCACAGCACGCCAGGCCTCCCTGTCCATCACCAACTCCCAGAGTTCATTCAGACTCATGTCCATCGAGTCAGTGATGCCATCCAGCCATCTGGTCCTCTGTCGTCCCCTTCTCCTCCTGCCCCCAATCCCTCCCAGCATCAGAGTCTTTTCCAATGAGTCAACTCTTCGCATGAGGTGGCCAAAGTACTGGAGTTTCAGCTTCAGCGTCATTCCTTCCAAAGAAATCCCAGGGCCGATCTCCTTCAGAATGGACTGGTTGGATCTCCTTGCAATCCAAGGGACTCTCAAGAGTCTTCTCCAACACCACAGTTCAAAAGCATCAATTCTTTGGTGCTCAGCTTTCTTCACAGTCCAGCTCTCACATCCATACATGACCACTGGAAAAACCATAGCCTTGACTAGATGGACCTTTATTGGCAAAGTAATGTCTCTGCTTTTGAATATGCTATCTAGGTTGGTCATAACTTTTCTTCCAAGGAGTAAGTGTCTTTTAATTTCATGGCTGCAGTCACCATCTGCAGTGATTTTGGAGCCCCCCAAAATAAAGTCTGACACTGTTTCCACTGTTTCCCCATCTATTTCCCATGAAGTGATGGGACCAGATGCCATGATCTATAAGCATTATAGAACAATAATTAGTACCTAAAAAAGAATCATTGTTGAAATACAATGATTGTGATTATTATCATTCCCAAGGTAGTATTACCTGCAGTAACAACATCTGAAGTTTAAACAACTGCTCCTATTTCATCTGAATTTTAATATATACAATTGAACCATCTAAAACTACAATGAATTGGGCTTTTCCTCAGATTCTCAAAATGATAAATACAATTATTTCATTTATTTTTACAATGAGAATGTTTATAATTTTGCAATTATGGGTTGAAAAGTTTCCATGGCTTTTTGAAATTTTATAGAAGACCTGGAATAAATATGGAAATAGAAAAGAAAAAAAAAAACCTAGTGATTCTATAAGTATACTATGGGATATCTTCCCAGCCGATAATTATCTGAGAAGCCTCCCCAGACCCAGGCTCTGATGAAGAGTTAAACTGCCCTCCTGTGCACCTGTGACTTCCCTGCAAGCACTGCTAATGAGAACAAAAGTGGGCATAAATTCCAAAATAACCTAACCTTATTGTTTCTTTCAGAAGTTTATGTTTTCTGATTCAGGGACTTACTTTGTTGGTATTGGTTCTTGGAGTTATAAGGTATTGTTCATTTCAATTAGTGTTTGAACCAGTGTTAACAGAAACCTAGAGTCACCATGAGCTGTGAAAAGACTCATTGACAAGACTGCCTATCTGAAGGGAAAGAATGAAGGCAATGTGCAGTATGCAGCCTGAGGCAAATAATTA
Organism: Bos mutus; assembly: GCF_027580195.1. NCBI lineage: Eukaryota > Metazoa > Chordata > Mammalia > Artiodactyla > Bovidae > Bos > Bos mutus. Next base: position 60,896,802 of record NC_091621.1, on the reverse strand, counting down.
GAAGAGAGAATTTGAGTGTAAGAAAGAGGACAAAAGATTAGAACAGAGGCTACTTATTAACCTTATACACATGAAACTATCTGTATTCTTTATGACTTGGTTCCTTGAGAGTACTCTGGTTCCTAAGTGCTTCACAGACATATCACGATGGTACAGAGCTAATTGTATAAGTTGTTTCCTTGTCTGAGGAAGTTTTACAAACAGCCAAGTGAAAAAAAAGAAGTGAAAGGCAAGGGAGAAAGGGAAAGATATACATAACTGAAGGCAGAGTTCCAGAAAATAGCAAGGAGAGATTAGAAAGCCTTCTTAAATGAAAAAATGTAAATAGAGGAAAGCAATAGAATGGGAAAGACTAGAGATCTCTTCAAAAAAATTGGAGCTATCAAGGGAATATTTCATGCAAGGATGGGCACGATAAAGGACAGAAACAGTAAGGACCTAACAGAAGTAGAAGAGATTTAGAAGAGGTGGCAAGAATATACAGAAGATCTATACAAAAAAAGATCTTAATGACCCAGTTAACCATGATGGTGTGATCACTCACCTAGAGCCAGACATCCTGGAGTGTGAAGTCAAGTGGGCCTTAGGAAGCATCTCTATAAACAAAGCTAGTGGAGGTAATGGAATTCCAGCTGAGCTATTTCAAATCCTAAAATATGATGCTGTGAAAGTGCTGCACTCATTATTCCAGCAAATTTGGAAAACTCAGCAGTAGCCACAGGACTAAAGAAAATCAATGCCAAAGAATATTCAGACTATCATACAACTGTGCTCATTTAACATGCTAGTAGGGTAATGTTCAAAATCCTTCAAGCTAGGCTTCAGCAGTATGTGAAACAAGAAATTCCAGATGTACAAAAAATGGAAACAGTGGCAGATTTTCTTGGGCTCCAAAATCACTGCAGATGATGACTGCAGCCATGAAATTAAAAGACACTCTGTCCTTAGAAGGAAAGCAATGACAAACATAGACAGTGTATTAAAAAGCAGAGACATCATTTGCCAACAAAGTTCCATACAATCAAAGCTATGGTTTTTCCAGTAGTCATGTATAGATGTGAGAGTTGGTACATAAAGGAGGCTGAGTGCTGAAGAACTGATGTTTTTGAACTGTCGTGCTGGAGAAGCCTCTTGAGAGTCCCTTGGACAGCAAAGAGATCAAGCCAGTTAATCCAGAAGAAATCAACCCTGAATATTCATTGGAAAGACTGTTACTAAAGCTCCAATACTTTGGCCACCTGACATGAAGAGTTGACTCACTGGAAAAACTGTGATTTGGGGAAAGATTGAAGGCAAAAGGAGAAGTGGGCAGCAGAGTGTGCAATGGTTAGATAGCATCACTGACTCAATGGACATGAATGTGATCACACTTCAAGAGACAGGAGGACAGAGGAGTGTGGCGTGCTATAGTCTATGGGGTTGCAAAGAGTCTGACAGGACTTAGCAACTGAACAACAATGGAGCTCATCAATTAGGTCCCAGCTAGAACCATGGAGAGACAACCTTCGAAGCATAACAGAGACCAAATTGTTAGCTTTAATTAGTAATGAAATCTAAGAGAAGGGCAATCTAATAACTTACCCTAAATTTGTCAGATATATATACCCAGTTACAAACCTAAAAGGAATACTGTAGGTTTCACTCATGAGGTCCTGATCCTGAAGAAGGTGGTATAGCTAATACATTTCTCTGCACTCAAAGAAAAGAATGGGTAATCTACATACATTCAGTGTGTTCTCCAAAATTCACTGAATAATGCCATGCCTACTTGTCTGTGATGCTAGTTCTCATCAAAGATAGTCTTCTTTAATTAGCCTGGGTGTTAGCAAGACATTGATACTATCTAAAGTTTTCTGGGTGAATCTAATATACAGCCCATCCTGGAAACCTCCTTTCTAGGCAAGACTTGCTAGAGTAAGAAGCGGCCATTGTCAACCTCCCAGGACTTTTTTTTCTCTCAGCTGTAGGACTTGATCATCTGACTTATGATTTACCTAGGTGTGGTTTTCCCTCTCAGGTAAGCATATCAGCAATTTCATTAGGATTATCCCACTACTATACCCAAGAGGCTCCCACCAAAATACCAGTAACTCCTATTCAGACTATCTTTGATCTTATGCTTGGTAAGGTATATTCCAGAAAAAGCTGCACAATCCATCCTAAACCCATCCTAATACATCAATCAAATTAAGTTCAAGTGTTTCTCAATCCAAATTAATACCCTTTACTATTTCCCAACCCAAATTACATCAGTTCATGTCATTATAGCTTATCAGCTTCAGCAATAAGATTAAGTGACTTTAAGTATACTAGTGATAAAATAACAACTAAGATACGTGCCATATTTGAATATAAATCTCTTGCATTATTAATTCATAGGAAAATGTGAAAAAGCAGTCCAAAGAAATTTTATATTTAAAACTAAAATAATTTTTTCAGATGACTTTAAGGCCTAATTAATTTAAAGTTTTCCCCAATTTCATGAATCATTTAATCTCTGCAAGAAGAGGTCTCAACACTTGCAGCTAGAGTTTCAGTTTTTGTCTACTGAGTAAAGTATAAATCCCACAGCACCAATAAAGTTCAGCTTATCTCAGCCAAAGTCTCTTGTGTGCTTTATTAAAAAATTTTTATGTGTATCCACCATTACAGTATTATACAGAATGGTTTAACTGCCCTAAAAATCCCCTGGGTTCCTCCTATTCATCTCTTCTTCCCTCCACCCACCATCTAGAAACCACTGATTCTTCTACTGTCTCCATAGTTTTGCCTTTCCACATGAATACCCTGGTTGGAATCATATAGTGTGTTCACTTACCACTAAGCATTTGAGATTCTTCCATGTCTTTTTATGATTTGAGAGCTCATTTATTTATTGTTGAATAAAATTCCAACACAAAGATATATCACAGTTTATATATCTATTGACCCATTGAAGGACATCTTGACCCAGGGTATTTTAATGTCCAGTCAGAGTTTAAAAAATCACTGCCATAGACCACAGCAGAAATTTAATTGGTTTTGAAGGAAGGAGAAGAAATTGGGAAACATTTATTTTAGCCATGGCTGAGTGTCAGACTACTCATTGTCAGTGTATATTTAAACACACTTGTGATAAACAAAATCAGGAGAAAGCTCCCATTGAGGGATTAATGTTTTTCACTAAGTGTTTTTCATTTGGCGCTGGGAAAGCCACCTACTCATGCTGTCTTTTCATGCAGAATGTGAGCTATTGTTGCGTTCTTATGAAGCCTAGAAATTTGCTGTCAGCTCCAGTCACCATATGCTGTCTTACTCCTTCCCTGTCTAGCCTTTAAATTTAATTCCATCCCTTCTAATCAATTTCTCTTTGGGGTTGTATGCTTTCACACTATTATGTAAGCAATTATTATTTCACACTAAAATGTAAGCATTTTAGCCTCCTACTTTAGGTCATTTAATAAGGGTAGATGCTTCTGAAATCTTTGGCGTAAGAAATGTTTTCTCTAGTCCTCTAGTGTTTTCAACTGGAGAATCACTGCCAGCATATCTCTAAGGTAAAACTTACCTGTGATTTTTTTCCCCCCTTGTGGCTTGTAACCCCAGAGGCTTAGAATGGACCAGCTTCTGTCAGGTGGTCTTAAATACATTGTCTTGTACAGCTTTGCAAAGTCTCAGGCCTTGTATATCATAGCTCTTTTTGTTGTTTTTTGTTTTCAAACAGCTTTATTGAGATATAATTAACATACTTATGTGTTATCCATTTAAAGTATACAATTTGACATTTTTCAGTGTGTTCACTAAGTTGTGCAGCCATTGTGAAAATCTTAGTTGGGAACATCTTCAATCTCCCTGGGGAAAAAACCTGTTCCCATAAGCAATCAATCTCCATTCTCCCCATTAAACTCTAGCACTAAGCAACCACCAATTTACATTTCATTTCTATAAATATTCTTATTCTTGCTACTTAATATGAATGAAATAGTCCAATATATGTTCTTTTGTGACTGACTTTAACTTAGCATAATATTTTCAATAGTCATCATGTTACAGCATATATCAGTACCTCAGTTTTTCCTGCTGAATAACATTCCACTAGTACTCTTGCCTGGAGAATCCCATGGATGGAGGAGCCTGGTAGGCTGCAGTCCATGGGTTCGAGAAGAGTCGGACACAACTGAGCGACTTCACTTTCACTTTTCACTTTCATGCATTGGAGAAGGAAACGGCAACCCACTCCAGTGTTCTTGCCTGGAGAATCCCAGGCACAGCAGAGCCTGGTGGGCTGCTGTCTATGGGGTCGCACAGAGTCAGACACAACTGAAGTGACTTAGCAGCAGCAGCATATGGACATACCACATTTCATTTACCCATTTGTCAGTTGATGGTCTTTTGGGTTGTTTATACTCTGGAGCTATATACTGCTGTTATGAACATTCATATACAAGTTTTTGTGTGGACATATATTTTTATTTCATTTGAATATATACCTAGGAATGGAATTTCAGGTCATATGATAATACTGTGTTTAACTTTTTGAAAAGCCACCATTCTGTTTTGCAAAATGGCTACACTTTATACTACCCCCAATGATGGTATAAGTTCCAGTTTTTCCACGTCCTCACCAAACTTGTTATTGTCTGTCTCTTTTATTATAGCCATTCTAGTGGGTGTAATGGAGAAGGCAATGGCACCCGACTCTAGCACTCTTGCCTGGAAAATCCCATGGACGGAGGAGCCTGGTAGGCTGCAGTCCGTGGGGTCACTAGGAGTTGGACATGACTGAAGGACTGCACTTTCACTTTTCACTTTCATGCATTGGAGAAGGAAATGGCAACCCACTCCAGTGTTCTTGCCTGGAGAATCCCAGGGACGGGGGAGCCTGGTGGGCTGCCATCTATGGGGTCGCACAGAGTCAGCCACAACTGAAGCGACTTAGCAGCATCAGCAGTGGGTGTAAAGTAGTATGTCATAGTGTTTTTAATTTTCATTTATAATGTAGAACATGTTTATATGTGCTTGTTGATCATTAATATACCTTCCTTGGAAAAAATGTCTATTTAAATTGTTTGTCCATTTAAAATTTTCATTATTTGTTTTTTTTATTATTGAAAAGTCCTTTTAAAATATCTGGATAAAAGCCCTTTATCAAATATATGATGTGCCAGTGTATTTTCCCAGTATGTGAAGCTTATTTTATTTTCTTGATGGTATCATTTGAAGCACAAAAGTTTGAAATAATGTAGTCCATTTTTTTTTTTCTTTCATCATTTGGGCTTTTTGTGTAGTACCAAAGAAACCATTGCCTAGCTTATGGTTGTTAAGATTTACTTCTGTGTTTTCTTCCAGGAGTTTTATATTTGTAGACCTTACATTTAAGTCTATGATCAATTTTGAGTTATTTTCATTTTATCATATTGTGTTGTATTATATTATAATTTTTTGTATATGATTTGAGGTAAGGTCCCACTACATTCATTTGCATGTAGTCATCCAGTTGTCACAACAGCATTTGTTAAAATGAGTATTTTTTTCACCATTTAATTTTCTTTTCTTACTTTTCAAAAATAAATTGAGCATATGTTTATAATTATGTCAGTACTGCTGGAATAACAACTGTCTTGATTACTATAGTTTGCAGTAGGGTTGAAATCAGAAAGTTTAAGCCCTCCAACTTTGTTCTTCTTTGACTATTTCTTTTGGCGCACACACACACACACACACACAAATACAAACAAACACCCGTCTACCCATTCATCTATCACTGGTCATTTGCACTGCTTCCATATCACAGGTATTATGAATAGTGCTGCAATTAATTTTGTATTCTGCAAATTTACTGAATTCACTGGTGAGTTCTAAGAGTTTTTTGTGGCATCCTCAGGGTTTTCTATATGTAGTATCATGTCATCTACAAATAGTGACAGTTTTACTTCTTCCTTTTCAATTTTATTTTATTTTTTCATGATTGCTGTGATTAGGACTTCCAATACGATGTTGAATAAAAGTGGCGAGGTTGGGCACCTTTGTCTTCTCCTAGATCTTTGTCTTCTTCCTGAAAGAAAATGCTTTCAGCTTTTTACTACTGAATATGATATTAGCTATGGGCTTGTCATATATGGCCTTTCTTATGTTGAGTTATATTCCCACTGCTTTGTTGAATGGTTTTTATCATAAATAGATGCTGAATTTTATTAAAAGCTTTTCTGCACCTATTGAAATAATCATATGATTTTTACTTTTCAATTTGGAATATGGTGTATCACATTGATTAATTTGCAGATATTGAACCATCCTTAGTTGTAAGTTTTTTCTTTTCATCACTTTAAATATATTGTTTCAAAAAATAAATAAATAAATATATTGTTTCACTCCCTTCTGGTCTATAGAGTTTCCACTCAAAGTCAGCTGATAATCTTACGAGAGTTTCCTTATACATAACTAGTGGCTTTCCCCTGCTGCTTTTAAGATTCTCTCTTTACCTTTAATTTCCGCCATTTTAATTATACTGTATCTTGATGAGGCCCCTTTGTAGATCACTGCCTTGTCATGGCAAAGGGGTTTGCATCACTTGATGAAGCTATGAGCCGTGCTGTGTAAGGCTACCCAAGACGGACAGGTCGTAGTGGAGAGTTCTGACAAAACATGGTCCACTGGAGGAAGGAATGGCAAACCACGCCAATATACTTGATGTGAGAGCCACATGAACTGTGTAAAAGGACACAAAGATATGCCACTGAAATATGAGTCCCCCAGGTCTGAAGGCGCCCAGTATACTCCTGGGGAAGAGTGGGGGAGAACTACTAGTAGCCCCAGAAGGAACGAAGCAATTGGGCCAAAGTGAAAACGACGCTAAGTTGTGGATATGTCTGGTGATGAAAGTAAAATCCAGTGCTGCAAAGAACAGTATTGCATACGAACCTGAAAAGTTAGGTCCGTGAATCAAGGTGAATTGGATGTGGTCAAGCAGATTGTAAGAATAAACATCAACATCTTAGGAATCAGTGAACTAAAATGGACTGGAAGGAACTAATTTAATCCAAATGACCATTATATCTACTACTGTGGACAAGAATCCCAAAGAAGAAATGGAGTAGCCCTCATAATCAGCAAAAGAGTCCAAAATGCAGTACTTGGGTGCATCCTCAAAAATGACAGAATGATCTTGGTTCATTGCCAAGGCAAACCATTCATTCAACATCACATAATCCATATCTATGCCGCTACCACCAATGCCAAAGAAGCTGAAGTTGATTAGTTCTATGAAAACCTAGGAGACATCCTAGAACACCAAAAAAAAAAAAAAAAATGATGTTCTGTTCATCATTGACAATTGGAATGCAAAAGTAGGAAGTTAAGAGATACCTGGAGTAACAGGCAAGTTTGGCCTAGGAGTACAAAATGAAGCAGGGCAAAGGCTAACTGAATTCTACCAAGAGAATGCATTAATCATAGCAAATACTATTTTTCAACAACACAAGAGATGATTTTACATATGGACATCACCAAATAGCCAATACAGAAATCAAATTGATTACATTCTTTGTAGCCAAAAATGAAGAAGTTGTATACAGTCAGCAAAAACAAGATCTTGGAGCTGACTGTGGCTCAGATTATCAGCTTTTCATAGAAAAAAAATCAGGCAGCAGGGAAAACCACAAGGCCAGCAAGTTACGACTTAAATCCCACATGAATATACAATGGAGGTAATGAATAGATTCAAGGGATTAGAACCCATAAACAGTGTGCTTGAAGAACTGTGGATGGAGGTCTGTAATATTGTACAAGAGGCAGCAAACAAAATCACCCCAAAGAAAAAGAAAGGCAAGAACGCAAAGTGGTTATGTGAGGAGGCCTTACAAATAGCTAAAGAAAGAAGAAAAGCAAAAAGTAAGGGAGAAAGGGAAAGGTGTATCCAACTAAATGCAGAATTCCAAAGAACAGCATGGAGAGAGAGGAAGGCCTTCTTCAATGAATAGAGTGTAAACCTAGAAGAATACAACAGAAGGGGAAAGACTAGAGATCTCTTTAGGAACATGGCAGATATCAAGGGAACATTTTGCCCAAAGATAGATACAATAAGGGACATAAACGATAGAGACCTAGTAGATGTTGAAGCGATCAAGAAGAGATGAAAAGAATACACGGAAGAATGGTACAAAAAGATCCAGATGAACAGGATGACTATGATGGTGTGGTCAGCCACCAGAGTGAGCCATTCTGGAGAGCGAAGTCAAGTGGGCCTTAAGAAGCACTGCTGTTAATAAAACTGGTGGATGTGATGGAATTCCAGCAGAACTTTTCAAAACCCTAAAGGATAATGACATCAAGGTTTTGCATTCAATATGTCAGCAAAGCTGGAAGACCCAGCAGTGGCCTACAGGACTAGAAAATGTCAATCCTCATCCCAATTCCCAAGAAGGATAGTACTAAAGAATGTGATAAACACTGGACAGTTGCACTCATCTCCCATGGTAGTAAGGTCATGCTTACAATCTTGCATGCTAGGCTTCAGCATTATGCGAACCAGGAAATTTGATATAATCAAGCGGGGCTTAGAAAAGGAAGAGGAACCAGAGATCAAATTGCTGACATTTGGTGGATCATAGAGGAAGCTAGGAAATTCCAGAAAAACATCTATCTTTGTTTCATCGACTACACCAAAGCCTCAGACTGTGTGGATCATAATAAACTGTGGAAAGCTCTTAGAGATGGGAATAGCCGACCATCTTACATATTGCCTGAGAAACCTGTATGCAGGTCAAGAAGCAACAGTTAGAACCCTATATGGAACAACTGATTGGGTCAAGATTGAGAAAGGAGTATGACAGCTGTCTGCTGTCACCCTGTTTGTCTAATCTATATGCTGAACATATCATGAGAAATGCCGGGCTGGATGAGTTACAAACTGGAATCAAGATAGGCCAGAGATATACCAACAACCTCAGATATGTGCATGATAGCACTCTAATGGCAGAAAGTGAAGAGGAACAAAGGAGCTTCTTGATAAGGGTGAAGGAGGAGAGTGAAAGAGCTGACTTAATTCTAAATATAAAAAAGCTAAGATCGTGGCAACTGGTTCCATTACTTCATGGCAAAAGAGGGGGGACATGTGGAAGTAGTGACAGATTTCCTCCTCTTGGGCTCTAAAATCACTGTGGACAGTGACTGTAGCCATGAAATCTGAAGACGATTGCTTCTTGGCAGAAAAGCTATGACAAACTTAGTGTGTTGAAAAGCAGAGGCGTTACTCTGCCAACAAAAGTCTGTGTAGTTAAAGCTATGGTCTTCCCAGTGGTCACAAACAGTTGTGAGAGCTGGACTGTAGAGAAGGTGGAACACTGAAGAACTGATGCCTTCAAAGTGTGGTGCTGGAGAAGACTCCTGAGAGTCCCTTGGACAGCAAGGGGATCAAACCAGTCAATCTTCAGGGAAATCAACCCTGAATACTCATTGGAAGGACTGAAGCTGAAACGAAACTCCAATACTTTGGTCATCTGATGCAAACAGCTGACTCAGAAATGCCCCTGATGCTGGGAAAGATTGAGGGCAGAAGGAGAAGAAGGAGTCAGAGAATGAGACGGCTAGATGGCATCACCAAAGCAATGGACATGAATGTGGGCAAACTTTGAGAGATGGTGTGGGACAGAAAGGCCTGGCATGCTGTAGTCCACGGGGTCATGAAGAGTCAGACATGACTGGGTAACTGAACAACAGTCTTGATGTGGATGTCTTTTGTTTAATCTTGTTGGGCTCCCTGTGCTTCCTGGACTCAAATACTTGTTTCTTCTCCTAGATTAGGAAAGTTTTGATTTTTATGTCTTCAAATATGTTCTTCATCCCTTTCTGTCTCTCTTCTCCTGGGACCTGTACAATATGAATGTAATACACTTGGTGTTTTCTCAGCAATCTGTTAAACTCTTCTAGTTTTTTTTTAATGCTTTTGTTTGTTTGTTTTTTTGTTCAGCTTGGATGATTCCCACTACTCTGTCTTCTAATTTGTTGACCTGTTTCTCTGTATCATTTAATTTGCTGTTGCATTTAGTGCACTTTTTATTTCAGTTATTGCATTCTTCATCTCTGTTTGGTTCTTCTTTATATTTTCCAGGTTTTTGTTAAACTTGTCACTATCCATTCTTTTTTTTTGAGTTAGTTGAGCATCTTTAAGATCATTGGGGGCTTCCCCGATATCTCAGTTGCTAAAGAATCTGCCTGCAATGCAGGAGACCCCGGTTTGATTCCTGGGTCGGGAAGATCCACTGGAGAAAGGATAGGCTACCCACTCCAGTATTTTTGGGCTTCCCTTGTGGCTCAGCTAGTAGAGAGTCTGCCTGCAATGTAGGAGACCTGAGTTGAATCCCTGGGTTGGCAAGATCCCCTGGAGAAGGGAAAGGCTGCCTGGAGAATTCCATGGACTGTATAGTCGATGGGGTTACAAAGAGTTGTACACGATTGAGTGACTTTCACTTTCACTTTCAAAGATCATTAACTTGAATTCTTTATTGGGTAGATTGCTTATTCATTTTGCTTGGCCCTTCTTCTGAAATATCTTGTTCTTTCTTTTTGAAAATGTTTCACTGTTGCTTAATTTTGCCTGATTCTCTATTTTTCTTTCTAAGTATCAGGTAGGTCATTTATTTTCTCAATCTTGAAGACATGTCCTGATGTAGAAAATGTCCTACGGGGTCCAGCACACACTCCCCTCTGTTCCTCAGAGCTTTATGGTCTAGAGGCACTCTTTATGTGGGTTGTGTTGGCCCTTCTGTTGTGGTGGGACCAACTTCTGTGGGTGCACTGGTAGGTATGGTTTGTCCCTGGTTCTGTTTGTTGTCTAATATATAGATTACCAGCCACTGGTGAGTGGAGCTGGTTCCTGGGGTGGCTGGATGCGGGGCTCAGGTCCTCCCAGAGCCAGCCCACTGGTAGATAGGGTCAGGTCCCAACTTGACTGGATGTATGGTCCTGAAGGATCCAGAGATAGTGCTGACCCATTGGTTTGTGTCACTAGGTGCCGGGTCATATGGTGGCCAGTGCTAAGTCCCAGGGTGGGCGGGGGTCTTGGTGGAGGTGGGGAGCTGTGGCAGCTGACACCCTACCAATGGGTGGGTTTGTGTCCCTGTGAGGCTGGCTGGAAAGTCCTGAGAGTTGTGTATACAGGCCACAGTTGGCACTGGATTCTGACACTAGTAAGCTAAAAGGAGAGCTCTAAAATGGCACTTGCTAGCACCAGTGTCTTCATGGTAGAATGAGCTTCCAAGAATGACTACTGCCAGCATCTGTGTCCCCAGCGTGAATCCAAATTGTCTCCTGCCCTCTCCAAGAGGCTTTCTAAAATCAGCAACTGAGTCTCCTCCAGGCTCCTTTGAATTACCGCTTCTGCCATAGATCTCAGAGCATGTGAGGTTTGTGTACACTGTAAGAGCAGAGTCTCCCTTTCCTACATCCTTTTGGTTCTCCAAAAAGCAAATCCCACTGGCTTTTGAAGCTAGATGTTGGCAGAGCTCATATTCCCAATGCACAATCCCTAGGCTAGGGAGCCTGATGTGGAGCTTAAACCCTTCAGCCCTTGAAGAGAACCTTAGAAATTGTAATTATCCTCCTGCTTGTGGGTTATCTACCAGGAAATGTGGATCTTGACTGTGCTGTGTCTCTCCCTCACATGTCTGTCTTGTTGTGGTTTCTTCTTTGTATTTTTAGTTGTAGACATCTTCTACTAGTTTTCAGGCTTTCTCATCAGTGATTGCTCTGTAAATAGTTGTAATTTTGGCATGTCCATAGTAGGACATGTACTGAGGGTCTTCCAACTCACGTCTTGGTCTCTCCCCTATTGGCCTCTTTTATATTAAGCAGATTTTGTTTAGTGTAAATTTTAGTCACAAACAGATTTTAACTATATTTTGAGTAATTTGTATTAGATATTAGTTTCTCAAGGATTTATAATACACATCTTAACTTATAAGAGTCTACTTCACATTTATACTGATTTAATGTAATTCCAAGTAAGACAGTAGGCGCTGAGAGAGGGCATCAGAGGGCAGACAGACTGAAACCAGAAACACAGAAAATGAGCCAATGTGATCACATGGACCACAGCCTTGTCTAACTCAGTGAAACTAAGCCATGCAATTTGGGGCCACTCAAGATGGGCGGGTCATGGTGGAGAGGTCTGACGGAATGTGGTCCACTGGAGAAGGGAATGGCAAACCACTTCAGTATTCTTGGCTTGAGAACCCCATGAACAGTATAAAAAGGCAAAAAGATAGGACACTGAAAGACGAACTCTCCAGGTCGGTATGATCCAGTATGCTACTGGAGATCTGTGGGGAAATAATTCCAGAAAGAATGAAGGGACGGAGCCAAAGCAAAAACAACACCCAGTTGTGGATGTGACTGGTGACAGACACAAGGCCCAATGCTGTAAAAAGCAATATTGCATAGGAACCTGGAATGTTAGGTCCATGAATCAAGGCAAATTGGAAGTGGTCAAACAGGAGATGACAAGAGTGAATGTCGTCATTCTAGGAGTCAGCAAACTAAAATGGACTGGAATGGGTAAATTTAACTCAGATGACCATTGTATCTACTACTGTGGGCAGGAATCCCTTAGAAGAAATGGAGTAGCCATCATAGTCAACAAAAGAGTCCAAAATGCAGTACTTGGATGCAATATCAAAACAAAAAAAACCCAGAATGATCTCTGTTCATTTCCAAGGCAAACCATTCACTATCACAGTAATCCAAATCTATGTCCTGACCAGAAATGCTGAAGAAGCTGAAGTTAAATGGTTCTATGAAGACCTACAAGACTTGTAAGAACTAATACCCAAAAAAGATGTCCTTTTCATTATAGGGGACTGGAATGCAAAAGTAGGAAGTCAAGAAACACCTGGAGTAACAGGCAAATTTGGCCTTGGAGTACAGAATGAAACAGGGCAGAGGCTAATAGAGTTTTGCCAAGAGAACGCACTGGTCATAGCAAACACCCTCTTTCAACAACACAGGAGAAGACTCTACACATGGACATCACCAGATGGCCAACGCTGAAATCAGATTGATTATATTCTTTGCAGCCAAAGATGGAGAAGCTCTATACAGTCAGCAAAAACAAGACCAGGAGCTGACTGTGGCTCAGATCATGAACTCCTTATTGCCAAATTCAGACTTAAATTGAAGAAAGTGGGGAAAACCCCTAGAACATTCAGGTGTGACCTAAGTCAAATCCTTTATGATTATACAGTGGAAGTGAGAAATAGATTTAAGGGACTAGATCTGATAAGGTACCTGATGAACTATGGATGGAGGTTCATCCATCCATATGACAATGTAGAGGAGATAGGGATCAAGACCATCCCCAAGAGAAAGAAATGCAAAAAAGCAAAATGGCTGTCTGATGAAGCTTTACAAATAGCTGTGAAAAGAAGAGAAGCAAAAAGCAAAGGAGGGAAGGAAAGATATACCCATTTAACTACAGAGTTCCAAACAATAGCAAGGAGAGATAAGAAAGCCTTCCTCAGCGATCAATGAAAAGAAACAGAGGAAAATAAT